>NC_092335.1:376772500-376810000 GCF_046630445.1 Rutidosis leptorrhynchoides | reverse complement strand
TATAAGAATATTAAGCTTAATACATAAAATAATATGTATACATTTGTTTAATTACGATTACTTGTTTTAATATATATACCAATGATATAGGTTCGTGAATCCGAGGCCAACCTTGCATTATTCAGTATTGTCGTATGAATATTTTTACTACAAAATATCGTATTGTGAGTTTCATTTGCTCCCTTTTTAAATGCTTTTGCAATATATATTTTTGGGACTGAGAATACATGCGCTACTTTTATAAATGTTTTACGAAATAGACACAAGTAATCGAAACTACATTCTATGGTTGAATTGTTATACCGGATATCGCCCTTGTTGAACTTGGTAGCCTAAGAATTGGTGTTTATTATAATTGCCACCAATTGACGTGAATCCTAAAGGTAGATCTATGGGCTTTGACATGCCCCAGTCAGAGAATTTGAACTGCTTTAGTACTTCGATATTTATATATGGGGATATTCTAGATGCATTTTGTTAATGTCGGTTACCAGGTGTTCAATCCATATGAATGATTTTTATGCAGATGCATGATATTTATGAGAAATGAAATGAAAATCTTGTGGTCTATTAAATTAATGGAAATGATTGTTTATGATAAACTAATGAACTCACTAACCTTTTGGTTGACACTTGAAAGCATGTTTATTCTCAGGTATGAAAGAAATCTTCCGCTGTGCATTTGCTCATTTTAGAGACATTACTCGGAGTCATTCATGACATATTTCAAAAGACGTTGCATTCGAGTCATTGAGTTCATCAAGATTATTATTAAGTCAATTATATTTGGATATATTATGAAATGGTATGCATGCCGTCAACTTTCGTTGTAAAGAAAGTTTGTCTTTTAAAAATGAATGAAATGTTTGTAAAATGTATCATATAGAGGTCAAATACCTCGCGATGTAATCATATGTTATTGTATTCGTCCTTATAGATTAGGACGGGTCGCTTCATGTGGTATCAGAGCGGTGGTCTTAACGAACCAGGTCTTGCATTAGTGTGTCTAATTGATAGTTGTATAGATGCATTAGTGAGTCTGGACTTCGACCGTGTCTGCATGTCAAAAGTTTTGCTTATCATTCGTGTTGAAAAATCATCTACTTATTATCCTTAAGAAATTACCTGCTTATCATTCCTAGTCTAGACACATCTTACTGCATTGATTGCATGAATAGTGTATAGACAAAATTCATATCTTAGCGTATCTGTTATTGTTACATTTGCCTGACAGCTTCCGTAGATTCCTTCATAACTTATGAGATTTTAGTATTATATATGCATATATAAATTATGTATTGCAGGGTACTAATCTCCATCCTATAATCTATTTCTTATCGAAAATCCTTCATTTGATCGTACGAGATGAATCCCTCAACCAGTTCGAGTCCCTCAGATTCCGATAGCTATTTCAATATGGATTTTCACTCGAGCTCCAAAAGCAGTGTAATTGGAATGGATCAACCAATTAGTCATCACCAATTCTGGATGAATTGGGGATGGGTTCATAGCCTACTTAATCATTGGAGACAAGAAGAAGGTGATCCCTTCCATCCACCATATTGCCCACTTGGCAATGAACCTGAAGCACTTACCGGCGAACCTGTTCATAATACCATTTTCTCTCTCATTTCCAGAGTATCCCGTCACGATTATATACTATCTCATATTCTAGATCTTATCCATCCACTCGTCCGAACCGACAATCATCCCGGTGTAATAGAAGAAGTCAACGAGCTTCGCGCTCGGGTAGTGACTTTGGAGAATATGGTGCAAAGATTACAAGAACCAGCGGCAACACCGGCAGTAACAGTACCACCATCACCACCACCAACAGCAACATCCGCATCCCACACCTCGACATCACAATCTGTACCTCGAACATCAGCATCGTACTAACCATAGATATCAAGGAGTACTAATAAGAATCAACGATGAAGTATTGATTCATAACTTCATTGGAGAACTATTAGCGGCGATTATGTAATCTCTAAAGTCTTAGAGATTATTTATTTTAGCTCAAACCAAAAAGCAAATGGGATTAATATCATATTAACTCATAAATCCATGATTACATCTGAAGAAAATATACATGTATATATGTTTTCATAAGGATTGTAATTAAAAATTCTTTTGTACAAACTGTTAATGGTAAAAATATTTTAACGGGTAGGTAATACCCGAGGAATATTTAGATTTCACATTAATAAGTTACACTGTACATTCTTCGAATCTGATTCAACAAGTCATTTACTATCCTACTTACATCCACCGATATATGTATCCGTTCACCGCAGAATAACCATTTTCATTCAATTTCATATTTGGATTTTGACCTATCAGAATCCAACAAGTGGCATAATGAAGAAAACATTTGATAAAATAAAATTTGTTAGAAACAAACGAATTAACTATGAGAAATTTTTTTATTAAGAATCCACGCTAACTGTTTCCAGCTAACTGTTCCTAGCTTACTGATTACATTTTATTTATCGCAGTTTATTTATCGCAATTTAATTATCGCAATTTTATTTATCGTCATTTAATTTCTGTTATTTACTTTACGTACTTTATTTATCATCATTTAATTTCTATTATTTATTTTACGCACTTTAAATATCGGGACACGTATACAAGGTTTTGACATATCATATCGACGCATCTATATATATTATTTTGAATAACCATAGACACTCTATATGCTGTAATGATCGAGTTCGCTATACAAGGTTGAGGTTGATTCTATAATAATATATATACTTTGAGTTGTGATCGAGTCTGAGACATGTACATGGGTCACGATACGTAATAATTAATTCGGATATTATATATTAAACTATATATGAATTATTGGACTGTTAACTGTGGACTATCGACTGTAGACTAATAACATTGGACAATTAAAATGAATTAAAATATTGATTATAACATATAAAACTAAACAATTCTTCAAGTTTGCCACTTGATTTCATCTTAAACCTCATTTGTATCTTGACGATTACAATCCGCGTTCAAATCTTTCATGATTCTTGAAAACACCTCAATAGATAGGATGAGTCAACCGCACTTCATCTACGGAAGGAAAGATTTATGCATATAGTTATGCACCTGAAAACGCTCGAAATCTGAGTAAACGTTTAACACGTATCTGTGCTAGCTCCTTTGGCATTGTTATTACCAAAAATAACTTTACAATCCCTCTTCAAAGTAACCAATTTTGTCACAGCTCCAGCAAGTCAGCTTCGACTTTTTGTTCGAAACAACCTTATTACAACTTTGATATATATGCGTGCTCTTTTATTGTTACCGGGGAACCTTTTATATTCCACCATATTACCATCAGCGTTTAATCATCTAAAAACATAATTCCCTTGAAACCACCTCGGATTGATAACCGATGATTCAGATATGGTAGCATTAAATGCAGAGGAAACATCAAAATTGTAGATGGTCTAAACGGCCAAAAGTTTGATAATAAAGAATGGAATGTTGGGAACGCTCGATAGAAAATTTGGTACTGATAAACAGATTGAGCTAACCATCAAGGAGACCAAGGACAAATACAAGCACCAAACCCTATATTCAAAGAATCCAGGTAATTCTGGATCCGATGAAATCTTTAGAGAATATCCTGCTCCGAAGTCATGTTAAAATCTTGCGGAAAATTTTTCCTTATCAACTTTCGAACATAGAAATTCCAAAATATCGTCATAAATATCTTCGATACTTCTGAAGTTATTTTCATAAATATTCTCATCCGAAATTATATACCTCTTCATGCTATCTGTAATACATTATATTGGAAATTTCTGTAAAATCTACGTATAAATTATGAATGAATTCTGAAGTAGTGTTGGGAACTGAAGCATGAGTTAGTATAATATAATGACACTTGATCAACGTGATTATATTACAGTAATTCATGCTGAGTTTCTAAATGCAACGTGATGATTCACAGATCATAACGTCATCATGTGCTATGTTACACGACTCCTATATTCTATTTAACCTCTAAAATATCAAGAAATATTTCTTGATGATTCGGCCTTTTCCGAGGTATTCTGGTAAATTGACAAATCAAGATCGTTCCATTACGATTTTCTTCTTAGAACATTAACTATTTTCATTCCGAATTTAATATCTACAAATTATGGACCATTATTCGCTTGACTTAGAGTCGAGAAGAGAATAAAAAGGAAAAGAGCTCCGTAATATAAGGGAGAATATAAAGCCCGATATTAACACATAAATTACAAACCGTGTATATCAATGTTTATCGTAACATAAAGACACGGGAGAATTAAAAACACTATAACCCAAAGGGCGAAGTAGAAGAAAACAGATTCCTCCGGTGGAAGTTGGAAAAGGAGAATGATTGTTGCGATAGTAAGGATAAGGACAAGGATTAGAACTGGATTAAGCATTTTCACAATCTTTTTAAATTTGAGAATTGAATATAGGAGTGATAAAAGTAATGGAATGGAAGAAGTTAATTTATAGTGAAATATCTGATAAAGAAATCAAGGCAGATAATCGCATTTAATTAAAGAGATTTTATTCACCAAAGAATCAAATCTTTCAGATCTCAACAATTTTCTTTAAATCCCTTGAATTCCGGAGTTCAACCAAGACAACGTCAAAAGTTAAGACGCACGTTGTTTTCTAAAATCAACCGTGACTACGTCACCGGTTAAGACGAACATACAATTATTCATTCCACTCTTTTGTGATAGCTTCACTCATACTCTTCGAATAATCAAATTATTTTATCCTTATTACTATATGGTAATAAAACTCTATTTATCAGCTCATAATCGTCATGAAAACATATTTATTGTCAGCCATGACCATCCAAATCAAATTTCGGGACGAAATTTCTTTAACGGGTAGTTACTGTGACAACCTGGAAAATTCCGACCAAATTTAAACTAAATCTTTATATGATTTCGACAAGATAAGCAAAGTTGTAATGTTGAGTGTCGAAAATTTTGAACTGTTTTCATATATGCAATTACCCTTCGACCATTTTTGATGATTCACGAACAATTAATTTTAAATAAATGAATATATGATTTCGAAGCAATAAGATACGATTTAAATTGTTGGAGCTAAAAATGTAAAATAATATAAGACATAATAAGAATTTATTAACACATATTTATATATAAAATATATTGAATATATATATATATATATATAGGTATATATAGGTATATATATATATATATATATATATATATATATATATATATATATATATATATATATATATATATATATATATAGGTATGATCTCGAATATAATTAGTAAATGATAGTAATGCTCGTGTGTCATTCGTTTTGCAATTCGTTTTCATTAAACAAGTACTTATTTATATACAATACAATTGTATGATATTATATAAAGTATACTACTACTACATAAAATTTCATTTTTACCAATAACATTAATTAAATATCAAATAAGTATCATAATGTAAAGTAAGTTTTAATAAAATTATATATATAAGAATATTAAGCTTAATACATAAAATAATATGTATACATTTGTTTAATTACGATTACTTGTTTTAATATATATACCAATGATATAGGTTCGTGAATCCGAGGCCAACCTTGCATTGTTCAGTATCATCGTATGAATATTTTTACTACAAAATATCGTATTGTGAGTTTCATTTGCTCCCTTTTTAAATGCTTTTGCAATATATATTTTTGGGACTGAGAATACATGCGCTGCTTTTATAAATGTTTTACGAAATAGACACAATTAATCGAAACTACATTCTATGGTTGAATTGTTATACCGGATATCTCCCTTGTTGAACTTGGTAGCCTAAGAATTGGTGTTTATTATAATTGCCACCAATTGACGCGAATCCTAAAGATAGATCTATGGGCTTTGACACTCCCCAGTAAGAGAATTTGAACTGCTTTAGTACTTCGATATTTATATATGGGGATATTCTAGATGCATTTTGTTAATGTCGGTTACCAGGTGTTCAATCCATATGAATGATTTTTATGCAGATGCATGATATTTATGAGAAATGAAATGAAAATCTTGTGGTCTATTAAATTAATGAAAATGATTGTTTATGATAAACTAATGAACTCACCAACCTTTTGGTTGACACTTGAAAGCATGTTTATTCTCAGGTATGAAAGAAATCTTCCGCTGTGCATTTGCTCATTTTAGAGACATTACTTGGAGTCATTCATGACATATTTCAAAAGACGTTGCATTCGAGTCATTGAGTTCATCAAGATTATTATTAAGTCAATTATAGTTGGATATATTATGAAATGGTATGCATGCCGTCAACTTTCGTTGTAAAGAAAGTTTGTCTTTTAAAAACGAATGCAATGTTTGTAAAATGTATCATATAGAGGTCAAATACATCGCGATGTAATCATATGTTATTGTATTCGTCCTTATGGATTAGGACGGGTTGCTTCAATAGTCACCAGCAAAGAAAGCTTCAACTTGGGCAGGCGCCTGCTTGTTAACACACTTTGTTGTGCGTTGAGCAGATGTACACCACGAAGCGCAACCTTTTTAAGATTATCCAGCTGGTTCTTGACTTCTGCTGCCTCAACGTGAAGAGATCTTAAAGCAAAGTTTTGTTTTTCAAGTTTGGAGATATCATCTTTCAAGATTTTAATTTCATCATTTTTGCTTTTAATTTTCTCATTTAAAGATTTGTTGTCAGTTTTCAAAACTTCTTCACGTTTGCTGCCTCTACATAAGTCAACTCTTAGGTAGTCAAACATTTCAGATTTTTCATCATCAGTATAAGTTCGAAAATTATCAACCTTATACATTAATTTAGTTTTCCATTGAGGTGAATCTCTTTTCTGATCAGCTTCCCTCATATCAGCCAAAAACTTACTACCACTATCATCCTCATCAGACTCCTTGACCTCCTTGGCCATTAAACACAGCTTTTTATCTGGAGCATAACCAGCACCATCATCATCGGTATCACTATCAGAGGAAGTCGACGAGCTGGTTTCATCCCAATCATGATGCTCAGCGACTAGAACCTTTTCTGGCTTTTTACCCTTCTTATCAGTCTTAGCACTTTCCTTCATCTAATCTTTCATAGCTTTGTACTTGTTCTTGTTCTTGTACTTGTCAGCTTTTAAGAAAGAGTTACCATGTGAAGTTGAAGGTTTCATGGACATGCATTCAGCAGCAAAATGTCCAACCTTCCCACAATTATAACACTCAGATTTAGGACCCTTGACTGACTTGCTGCTATACCTAGTACTCGGTTTCTTACTCCCTTTGTATGACTTGCTGGTTCTATTACGATTGAACCTTTTGAACTACCTAGCCAGCAAAGCCATACCTTCAGCAAACCCTTCTCCATCACTTTCATCATCACTGCTTTCTTCAGACCCAGTACCACTATCCACATCACTCTCAGTTGTCTCTTCTTCTGCCAACAACTTTTGAACTAGTAAAGCCTTTTCAGCTTTCTTTTTAGCAGCAGCAATAAGATCAGTATCATCTGTTTTAGAAGATTTTGAAGTGGTGGGGGCAGACCTAAAGTTTTCTTTCAAGTTAAGTTCAAATTTAGCCTCTGCCTTCTCATGGTTCCAAAGTGAACTGTAGAGAGAAGACATGTTAAAGTTATTTAGGGTCTGAGTGGTTCTTAACGGGTCAGTAACAGATTTTCATTTAGTAGGCAGTGAATCTATGAATTTGTTTACTTGTTCAAATTCAGTATAGGTGACATTCAAAGTGATCAGGTCAGTAATCAAGAAGTTAAACCTAATGAAGGTTTGCTTAAGGGTTTCATTCTTGTAGGCAAAGAACATTTCATATTCTCTTTTTAAAGCAATCATTCTGTTCTGCCTTACTTCTCCCATACCCTCATAGGTAACATCTAGATAGTCCAACATAAGCTTAGCATTTTATTTTCCCTTAATCAGTTTGAACAGTGGGTTAGGCAAAGTTATAGCTAATAGGGTTCTGATTTTAGGGTCAAATCCAACACCACATTTATCCTCAGCATCTCATCTAGAAAGGGTGAGAATAACCTCTCTGCTAGGAACAGCAGGAGTGTCAGCTGTAGCTGGAGCACTACCAATAGTCTCAGTGGGAACAAATGGACCATTTGTGGCAATACCAGGCATGAGTGGGTCAATATACTCAAGGTGAAGCATGAATCTTACCTTCCAAGTTTCACACTCATCTTCATCAAATTTGGGTGGTCTATTGGATGAGCCATTTTCAAGGTAAGCTGTATTTGAATATGCAGCCATGAGAGAATTCAGATCCAATATATTAATTATCAAGACTGAAGCTCTGATACCAGTTGTTGGTCCCTTAATAACAACAGGAGTATTGTAGAGGAGGGGTGAATACAATTTCTTTTAATTAACTTAACAGTTAAACACGATTAGTATTCAAACATGAAGATTAAATAGAGTCACAGGTAATTTTCAACGATTATTCTTTATTGATTGAATCACAAAGAATCACAACTATCCTTGGCGGAATGATAGTTGGTTGATACAGATTACCTAGATTATAGCTAAGAGGTAAACTAAAAGCTATTACATGTTTTTGACTCTAGATAAATAAACCCACACCACTAGTTTTTACAATAGTGGATACAACAATTTATAGTAGTCCTATTAACCGTGTAATGGTTCTATTGTCCACTGGTACATAGGATGTCTGTACTTGTGGGGACAACGGTATTAGAGAGCATGCTCTCCTCTTTCCTCTTTCGTAGCTATTTGCAGGAACACCCCAATTCGGTTTGGCACCACTATTTGATTAAACAAATAGAATGTTGTGTTCCCTAGGTGTTGACAAAGTATAACCCATGTCTGCACATGCGTTAAACTTCTGCATTCCCACGTGGTCTTGTAAGGTCACTTATCAGCCGCCGACGCGTGTCCTTTTCTGTTCAACTTTGTCTTTGACTTCTGTTGAATAGTACCATTGATGTAGACAACTCGGGAAAACTACTATGCTTATAATGGAGCATAGCTGTCTTGAATAGTAAGCTGCATTCCAGTTGTGCTGGTTCTTCATTGCTGAGTCACTTGATATTCTAGAATTGCTGAGTACACATCATGTGCTGATTGAAGAACACTGTCTACCTTGTGCTGGTAGACTGACTAGCAAACTAAACACTCGACACAGCAATATCTGCTATCTATACATAAACAAACTTGTGCTAACTGCACATAATATTTTAGTGCAAATAAATTACAGTTTTGTCATAATTAAATCCTTAATTATTTTGGGGACTCAACAAATGAAAATGGTTATTTTGTGGTGAATGGATTCGTATATATGTGGATGTAAGTAGGATAGTAAATGACTGTTGAATCAGATTCGAAGAATATACAATGTAACTTATTAATGTGAAATCTAAATATTCCTCGGGTATTACCTACCCGTTAAAATATTTTCACCATTAACAGTTTGTACGAAAGAATTTTTAATTACAATCTTTATGAAAATATACTTACATATATATTTTTCTTCAGATGTAATCATAGATTTAATGAGTTAATATAATATTAATCTCATTTGATTTACCGTTAGAACTAGAATGCACAATCTCTAAAACATTAGAGATTACATAATCGCCATGAAGAACGAAGATAATTGATGTAGAACGATACGTAGAACGAGAATTATACTCGAGGTACAGAATGAGATGTTGAGGCATGGATTGTTGATGATACGGGTGCTATTATTGATGGTACTGTTGGTGCCGGTGATGTTGCCAAAGCTGGTATGTTTTGCACCATATTTTCCAAGGCTACAACTCGGGCGCAAAGCTCGTTGACTTCTTCCATTATTCCGGGATGATTGTAGGTCGGAACGAGCGGATGAATAAGGTTTAGAATTTTAGATAGAATATAATCGTGGTGAGATATTCGGGAAATGAGGGTGAGAATGGTGTTTCGGACTGGTTCGCCGGTAAGTGCTTCAGGTTCATCACTAAGAGGTAAATTCGGTTGGTGAAAAGGATCGCCTTCTTCGCGTCTCCATTGATTAAGTCAACTACGAACCCATCAGATGAATTGGGGATGGCTGATTTGTTGATTCATTCCGGTCATGCTATTTTCGAAGCTCGAGTGAAACTCCATCTCGAAATCCGAGGGACTTGATCTAGTGGCGAGTTACATATCGTACGATTAAATAAAGGATTTTTGATAGGAAAAGATTTCTGGCTATCGAATGGTATTCTATTTACATAAAATATCTATATATATAGAACAAAAGATTCTGCAGATTACTGAGGGATTTACGGAATATGTTAGGCAAAGTTTACCGTAACAGATACGCTAAGATATGAAGTAGCAGATACGCTAAGATATGAATTTTGTCTATACACTATTCATGCAATCAATGCAGTAACATGTGTCTAGACTAGAATGATAAGCAGGTAAATTTTCGACAGGAAATGATAAGCAAAACTTTTTAACATGCAGACACGGTCGAAGTCCAGACTCACTAATGCATCTTAACAACTATCAGTTAGACACACTAATGCAAGACCTGGTTCGCTAAGACCACCGCTCTGATACAACCTGTAGAGACCCGTCCTAATCCATCTGGACGAATACATTACATTTGGTTACATCGCGAAGTACTTGACCTCTATATGATACATTTTACAAACATTGCATTCGTTTTTAAAAGACAAACTTTCATTTCATCGAAAGTTGACAGGCATGCATACCATTTCCGAATATATTCAATCTATAATTGACTTAATAATAATCTTGATGAACTCAACGACTCGAATGCAACGTCTTTTGAAATATGTCATGAATGACTCCAAGTAATATATCTCTAAAATGGGCAAATGCACAGCGGAAGATTTCTTTAATACCTGAGAATAAACATGCTTTCAAGTGTCAACCAAAAGGTTGGTGAGTTCATTAGTTTATCGTAATCAATCATTTCCATAATTTTAATAGACCACAAGATTTCATTTATTCAATAATCATACACTCGCAAGTGTTTAAAATTCATTCATATATATTGAACACCTGGTAACCGATATTAACAAAATGCATCTAGAATATCCCCAAACATATAAATATCGAAGTACTAAAGCAGTTCAAATTCTCTGACTGGGGCTTGTCAAGGCCCATAGATCTATCTTTAGGATTCGCGTCAATTGGTGGCAATTATAATAAATACCAATTCTTAGGCTACCAAGTTCAACAAGGGTGATATCCGGTATAACAATCCAACCATAGAATGTAGTTTTTAATTACTTGTGTCTATTTCGTCAAACATTTATAAAAGCGCATGTATTCTCAGTCCCAAAAATATATATTGCAAAAGCTTTTAAAAAGGGAGCAAATGAAATTCTTTGTACTGTATTTTGTAGTAAAAATACATATGACGACATTGAACAAGTGTAGGGTTGGCCTTGGATTCACGAACCTATATCATTTATATATATATATATATATATATATATATATATATATATATATATATATATATATATATATATATATATATTAAAACATGTAATCGTAATCGAACAAGTTATGTATTGATATTAATAATATATATTATTTCAATTGTTATATATTTATATATACTTTGTATATACGTTTCATATAAGTATTTATTTAATAGAAAGATAATAATAAAGATAACGAACAACATGTTGTTTTATTTTGTAGTAATAATAATAATAATAATATAATAATAATAATAATAATAATAATAATAATAATAATAATAATAATAATAATAATAATAATAATAATAATAATGTTAAAAATAATAATAATAATAATAATAATAATAATAATAATAATAATAATAATAATAATAATAATAATAATAATAATAATAATGATAATAATATTAGTAGTAATATTGATAATAATAATAATAATAATAATAATAATAATAATAATATTAATAATAATAATAATAATAATAATAATAATAATAATAATAATAATAATAATAATAGTAATATTGATAATAATAATATAATAATAATATAATAATAATAATAATGAGTAAAAAGTAAACTACCTCAAAGAAGTAGTCCTTAAAAAATGCCCAAGTCCGGGTTTGAACCCGCGACCTCCTGCTAACCCGATAACATCCTTAACCATATTTATTATTATTGTTATTTCATATATCCTTAACGAATCATAATCATCACCATGCTACATCGTCTTATTATTTTGTGTAACATTATATTTAATTCGTTATTCGTTATCGTCATCTTCTTAATCACCATCAACGTGATCATAATCATAATCAACACTCGTCATCATCATGTATTCGTTTGTCATCACCGTTATGATTTCATGTATCATCTAACATCCTTAGACTCATGATCACCACATCATAACGTTATCATCATGATCATTATCATCACACTAATCATCATCATTCACGTTTCATTTTAGCATCTCCATCAACTTAACATCATCATTTTTTTTATATAACGTAACACATGCAGAAGCCCAAGAGAGACCCAATCTTTTTTAGCCCGTTAAGAATTAGTGGCTTTTGGCCCAACATAAATTCCAATTAACGAAATATGATACGGCCCAAGTTGAATTGTTAAGAGTAATCGGCCCAATAGAGTTTCAAAATACCAGCCATGTATATTTTATATACATACATTCATATTCAAAGTGTAATTAAGTCAATGTTGCATCAAAGTTTCCAGACAACTCGATCCCAACGTTACTTAATATACTTGATCGAGGATTGGAAGGTAAAGAATCTTAACAACACAACAAACACAAAGGGGTCCCCATCTAATCATTATGTAATAAAATCACTGTCCAACTATTAATATGAAATCGTTT
Source organism: Rutidosis leptorrhynchoides (assembly GCF_046630445.1). Lineage (NCBI taxonomy): Eukaryota > Viridiplantae > Streptophyta > Magnoliopsida > Asterales > Asteraceae > Rutidosis > Rutidosis leptorrhynchoides. Next base: position 376,797,160 of record NC_092335.1, on the reverse strand, counting down.
GGTTTCATTTTAATCAAAAAAAAAACTGCTATAGTAAACCCACTACTACAAAAAGTTGGAAATTGATTTGATTGGTTTACTTCATACCTTTAAAATCCCACTAGTGGGTGTCGACCAAATGAAAAAGGAAACAGAAAAAGAATGTTTGATGATGGGTGCGTGTAGGGACTGATCGAACCAGCAGTGTAAGTTTCGAACTATAACAGAAAAATAATAGCAGTAGTGGTGGTTAAAACCGGAGAGAAGTAGCAGCAGAACCGTTAACAGGAAAATGATTGTAGGTGGCGGTTTTTATGTAGCATCGAGACATGATCATAATGCGAAAGAAAAACAGCTGTGTAGTTTAACCTGAGTACCCAATTGAAACTAAGAACCGGCTGGATGAAGCTGCAATATACACCATATCCTCGAGTTACAATATATACGAATGTTTATGTATTTGATGAAAACCCTAACAGATAGAAGTAGTAGCAATGAATAATGATGGTTACATGGTTGTGTTAAGGTGGTGGGAGCTCGATATGGGTGGCAGTTTTTATGTCGGTGATGAGCACACATGATGGTGGTGTTTGTTATCAACGAGATTAGAGAGAGGGGAAGATGGCGAGATTATTGTGGTGATTGTGGCAATATGGGTGATCAAAGGTGATGCTTTAAAGGTGATGGTTAAATGGTGGTTTTAGTTGGTTTGTGTTGGTGATGGTTGGAACAAAACAATATTGTCGCAGTAATAACCCGAAGTGATATAGTAGCGGTAACAATCCATGTGGGTTCGATGGTTCTTCAATGGTGGTGATATGTTGGTGTCGAGTTTTCAAGGTGATGATAAAAATGGGTTGAATGATGATCTTGTTCTTGGTTCAGTAATAACAAGTGAGTCTCGGGCATAAACAGAAACATGGAAGCTTCTTTGTTTGAGGGTGGCATGGGGATTCAAGGTGATCATGGGTTTGTGGGTGATGGTTTGAAGTTGAATATAACACAGAAATCTTGTAGCAATGAGTAGCGACATGCAACCGAAGGGTGGTTTACAAAATGAAGAGTTTGACAGGAACAAGAAAGGAATGAGAGATGGTGGTGTTTTGTTTTAGATGATCCTCTGTATATGTAATGTAATGTATATATATATATATATATATATAATACTTGGTATTATCTAATGAAATGAATAGAAACACAAACAATGACGTTATTTGATGATATAAACCAAAACAAAAACAGTAAACTCAATTAATATTGAATTGTGTAGGGATGGCAGTTTGACAAAAGAGAGCAGAGAGATATCAATATCTCTAATATGCAATAACAAGAAGAAAATAACAAAAACACCTCTGTCACTTTTGATATTCTAATACACATGTAAATGATATTGGTTTATTTCTTACCGACAGTTTTACGGACTATTATTTCGTACCCCGTTGTTAAATCAGTGGCGGATAAAAAGTACTTAGATAAATCCCAAATTTTTAAATTAAATTCCTTTATTTATTTCAGTCATTATGGTATAAAATTCGATCATTAATTTATTAAATAAAAATTACATCAACTGTCCCTCTCAATTCTGGGTAAAATATAAAAAGTGTTAAAATTTAATAAATAAATCCTAAATACATTTTTAGTAAGCCTAAAATTTATAGAACTCATTTTCGGATCACCGTTTATTTTAAAATCACATAAGTTCATTTTTAACTTGATTAATAACTATCAAGATGACAAACGAGTGCTACGAGCGTTTATTAAATAAATTCTAAATCATATATATATATATATATATATATATATATATATATATATATATATATATATATAGATTTATAGTAATATCATATATTATTTTTTTTTATTTACACAAATGAATTAAATCACATAAGTTTCTCTTTCATATTTATATATATATATATATATATATATATATATATATATATATATATATATATATATATATATATATATATATATATATATTAAATATATATGTATTTATTTACAGATAGTGGTTCGTGAATCGTCGGGAATAGTCGAAGGTCAAATGAATATATGAAAACCGTTCAAAATTTTTGAGACTCGGGATTACAGACTTTGCTTATCGTGTCGAACTCATAATAAGATTAAGTTTAAATTTGGTCAGAAATTTCTGGGTCGTCACAGTACCTACCCGTTAAAGAAATTTCGTCCCAAAATTTGAGTGAGGTGGTCATGGCTAACAATAAAAATGTTTTCAAGACGAATATGAGTTGGTAAATAGAGTTTTATCATCATTGAGTAATATGGATAAAATAATTCGTTTATTCGAAGAGCACGAATGAAGCTATCATAAAAGAGTGAATTGAAGGAATAAAGTTTCGTCTTAACTTTTGACGTTGTCTTGGTTGAATTACGGAATTCAAGGGATTTAAAGAAAATCTTCAAAATCTAAAAGATTTGATTCTTTGGAAAATAAGGAAATTAAGATCTCTATACTTAAATACGGTGATCTGCCTCGATTACTCTGTCTGATATTTCCATTATAAATTAAGCTCTTCCGTTCTATTATTCTCACCATTCCTATACTTTCTTTTTTAATTTATACATCCCAAAGATTGTGAAAATGCTTAATTCCGTTCTAATCCTTGATATTTTCCTAATTATCATTTATGTCATCCTTCTTTTTCATCTTCCACCGGAGGAATTTATTTTCTTCTATTACTACCTTGGGGTTATAGTGTTTTTAATTCTCCTGTGTCTTTACGTTGCAATACGTATTAATATACACGGTTTGTAATTGTTGTCAGGCTTTATATATATGTACATAGGATATTGACACTCACTTTGTTGTCTTGAAGAGTGCTACCGAATAATCCGCAACTCGCCAATGGAAAGTACATATTCCATTATCACAATACAAACAACACACTTAGAGTGGATTTACAAACCAACTCAAATCGACACTTAGTGCAATATCGACCCGTCGCACTTTCAAGCACAAACCGCGCCCAAACTAACCAATAATCACTAACACTAGTGACAATGGTCCTAATATGCCAATTTAACCCAATCATAAGTGTTAAACACTTCTCATTCTCAAAATCACCCATAAACCCTAATTTGACTCATTTCAAAATTAGTCTTTCAAATACACTAAAATGGGTTCCAACACTTCCATAATCACCAAGCCTAGTGATTAAACCCAATTACAAGTCCTAATCATGGCCAAGTTGGTTTCCAACCCAAAACCCACCAACAACAACAATAAACCCGATTACAAGCATCAATGACCTCACTTCAAGAGTTTAAATGGGTTTCTCTACAATTCAAGTTCAAACCCTAACTTTGAATATCAAATCAAACATTGAAATTCGGAGTTAGAACTTACTACAACAACCAAAACATAGCTAGAAACGAGGTGAACAACTTTAACACTCGAGCTTTTGGTCGATTCAAGCTTCTTCTTCTCTAAAACCCTAAATCTCTCTCTAGGAATCTCCCTCTCTCTCTAAGATAGATGAGAGTGTTTGTGGATGTGAAAATGATCCAAAGTTGAATCCAAATCTGCCAATATGTCCACAGATCCGTCCTCAAGTGAAAAGACCAAAATGCCCTTCATTTAACTCAAAATAGAAAAAGACAGAAAACTGTCGCCAAGCAGTGTGCGCGTGTAAGACCCTGGATTCTGATTCTGCCCAGTCGCGCGCCGCGCGGGGTAATGGCGCCGCGCAAATGGTCGCTGGCAGACTCCTTTGTTATTTTAGAGTTTTAAAAAGGGCATTTTGGTCTTTTCGCGTTTGAGCCAGATTTGTGGACTTAACCTCATCCACCCATTTCATTTATTCATTTCTTTTTCCTTTTCTTTTCATATTTCTCTCAAGAACTCAAACACCCATTTGATTCAAAGGGATTTTTGGAAAGGAAGAAGTGGGTATTGATCTTTGGCGTAGTAGACAAGTTTGTTCTCCTCGTTCTTAGCTACACGGTGATACTAGTGGTAAGCTCTAACTCTGAATTTCGTTTTCGTGTTCATCATTCAATTTTGGGGCTTTTGATTGTATGATTCATAGATGGAACCCATTTAGTTGTTAATTGAAGATTAACACCAAGATTCGGGTTTATAAGTGTTAAAGGCGAGTTTTGGGTTGGTTAATGATTTAACCATGTTTAAGACTTGTAAATGGTGTATAATCACTAGTATTAGTGATTATTGATGATTTGGAGACCTTTAGGGTTCTTGTGGTTGACTAATTTTGACTAGTCAAAATTAGGGTTTGTTGATGATTATAACCCGAATGTCGATTCGATGAGGTTTATAAACTTAAAATGGATTAAGTTGAAGTATAAAACCGAGTTATATATGTTTTGGTGTCAAAACTTGTAATTGGTGAGATTTTGACTTTATGGGTCATAATTAGGGTTTATGGGCGTTTTTGAGAACGATAAGTGTTTAACACTTGTGTTTGGATTTAATTGACATATTAGGACCGTTTTCACTTGCGTTAGTGAATGTTGGTTAGTTTGGGCGCGGTTTGTGCTTGAAAGTGCATTTGGGTCGAAATTGCACTAAGTGTCGAATTGGGTTGGTTTGTAAATCCATCCTAATTGTGTTGTGGTATTTATGATTATGGAATAGGTGCTTTCCATTGACGAGTTGCGGATTATTTGGAAGCGTTTCATCAAGGCGACAAGGTGAGTGTTAATATCCTATGTGCATATGTATGTGTAGGATGGGTGCAGGTCGGGTGAAGTGGTTCTCGGTTATAGGGCTCACTTAACATATAGGTAGTTTTGATGGACTTGTGTATAGGTCCAATTGGCACGTTTGTGCGTTTTGGTTGACCTCCTTTTGGCGAGGTGTACACTTGTGTGTACGTTATCACATGTATTGCGATGTGGTTTTGGATAACCCCGATGTGATGGATTTTATAATCCCGTGACTGTGGGTTTTGGTATTGGAGAAGTGAATCGCGTGTAGTTCGGATTCATGATGATGCGTGTAGTTCGGTCATCTTATTGAGGTAGTAATCTCGTGTGGTTTCGGATTACTAAGGCTCGTGTAGTTCGGCCAACCTCGATGTTGTCTTTGAAGATGGTAATCTCGTGTGGTTTCGGATTACTAAGGCTCGTGTAGTTCGGCCAATCTTCATGGTGGAGTTTTGGTATTCAGTAATGGGTTAAGGGGTTAACCTTATTCGTTTATATATTGTTCTATGTATATTAATGTATCGTTGTGTTGTGGCTAACCCTCCGGGTGTAGCTTATTGGTGTTGTTCACATCGTCGTTGGTGAACTTATACTTTGTTGATATCTTTAGCTTGTTGCTTAGAGATCGTACGGTATGCTTAGTGTAGTTGCCTTATACATGGATGCTTTGGTATACGGTATTTGAAATTTGTGTGGCGTGTCCATTTTATACATATATATGTATGTAGTATGTTATCACTCACTAAGCGTTAGCTTACCCTCTCGTTGTTTATGTAGTGACCCGAACTTTTCCATGTTTATATATATTAAATAAAATTGATATTTACATGATTAAGTGTTTCCAACATGTTAAGCAATCAAACTTGTTAAGACTTGATTAATTGAAATAGGTTTCATATAGACAATTGACCACCCAAGTTGACCGGTGATTCACGAACGTTAAAACTTGTAAAAAACTATATGATGACATATATATGATTATATATATAGTTAACATGATATTATGATAAGTAAGTATCTCATTAGGTATTTTAACAATAAGTTGTATACATAAAATTGTGTTTATTGAATTAAGAAACTCGAAACGATATATATAACGATTATCGTTATAACAACGTCTTACTAATTACATATGAATCATATTAAGATATTGTTACACTATGTTTAATCATTATAAATGATAAGTAAACATGTCATTATGTATATTAACAATGAACTACATATGTAAAAACAAGACTACTAACTTAAGGATTTCGAAACGAGACATATATGTAACGATCATCGTTGTAACGACATTTAAATGTATATATATCATATTAAGATATATTAATATATCATAATATCATGATAATATAATAATTTAACATCTCATTAGATATAATAAACATTGGGTTAACAACATTTAACAAGATCGTTAACTTAAAGGTTTCAAATCAACATTTACATGTAATGACTAACGATGACTTAACGACTCAGTTAAAATGTATATACATGTAGTGTTTTAATGTGTATTCATACACTTTTGAAAGACTTCAAATCAAAATACTTCTACTTAACAAAAATGCTTATAATTACATCCTCGTTCAGTTTCATCACCAATTCTACTCGTATGCACCCGTATTCGTACTTGTACAATACACAGCTTTTAGATGTATCTACTATTGGTATATACACTCCAATGATTAGCTCTTAGCAGCCCATTTGAGTCACCTAACACATGTGGGAACCATCATTTGGCAACTAGCATGAAATATCTCATAAAATTACAAAAATATGAGTAATCATTCATGACTTATTTACATGAAAACAAAATTACACATCCTTTATATCTAATCCATATACCAACGACCAAAAACACCTACAAACACTTTCATTCTTCAATTTTCTTCATCTAAGTGATCTCTCTCAAGTTCTATCTTCAAGTTCTAAGTGTTCTTCATAAATTCTATAAGTTCTAGTTTCATAAAATCAAGTATACTTCCAAGTTTGCTAGCTTACTTCCAATCTTGTAAAGTGATCATCCAACTTCAAGAAATCTTTCTTATTTACAGTAAGATATCTTTCTAATACAAGGTAATACTCATATTCAAACTTTGATTCAATTTCTATAACTATAACAATCTTATTTCGAGTGGAAATCTTACTTGAACCTGTTTTCGTGTCATGATTCTACTTCAAGAACTTTCAAGCCATCCAAGATCCTTTATAGCTAGATAATTTCTTGTAACTTCCAGTACGTTTACCTACTAAACTTTAGGTAGTAATGATATTCATAACATCATTCGATTCATACATATAAAACTATCTTATTCGAAGATTTGAACATGTAATCACTAGAACATAGTTTAGTTAATACTAAACTTGTTCGCAAACAAAAGATAATCCTTCTAACTTGACTTTTAAAATCAACTAAACACATTTTCTATATCTATATGATATGCTAACTTAATGATTTAAAACCGGAAAACAAGAAAAACACCGTAAAACCGAATATACGCCGTCGTAGTAACACCGCGGGCTGTTTTGGGTTAGTTAATTAAAAACTATGATATACTTTGATTTAAAAGCTGTTCTTCTGGGAAAATGATTTTTCTTATGAACATGAAACTATATCCAAAAATCATGGTTAAACTCAAAGTGGAAGTATGTTTTTCAAAATGGTCATCAAGACGTCGTTCTTTCGACTGAAATGACTACCTCTTACAAAAATGACTTGTAACTTATATTTCCGACTATAAACCTATACTTTTTCTATTTAGATTCATAAAATAGAGTTCAATATGAAACCATAGCAATTTGATTCACTCAAATCGGATTTAAAACGAAGAAGTTATGGGTAAAACAAAATTGGATATTTTTTTATTGTTGTAGCTACGGGAAATATTGTAACAATTCTATACAAATCATATCCTAGCTAACTTATATTGTATTATACATGTATTATATTGTAATCTTGGGATACCATATACATGTATGCAAATATTTTGACATATCATATCGACCCATGTATATATATTATTTGGAACAACCATAGACACTCTATATGCAGTAATGTTGGAGTTAGCTATACAGGGTTGAGGTTGATTCCAAAAAAATATATACTTTGAGTTGTGATCTAGCCTGAGACATGTATACACTGGGTCGTGGATTGATTCAAGATAATATATATATCGATTTATTTCTATACATCTAATTGTGGACAACTAGTTGTAGGTTACTAACGAGGACAGCTGACTTAATAAACTTAAAACATTAAAACGTATTAAAAATGGTGTACATATATTTTGAACATACTTTGATATATATGTACATATTTGTTTTAGGTTCGTGAATCGACCAGTGGCCAAGTCTTACTTCCCGACGAAGTAAAAATTTGTGAAAGTGAGTTATAGTCCCACTTTTAAAATCTAATATTTTGGGATGAGAATACATGCGGTTTTATAAATGTTTTACGAAATAGACACAAGTAAATGAAACTACATTATATGGGTGAATGATCGAAGCCGAATATGCCCCTTTTGCTTGGTAACCTAAGAATTAGTAAACCGATCTACTAATTGACGCGAATCCTAAAGATAGATCTATTGGGCCTAACGAACCCCATCCAAAGTACCAGATGCTTTAGTACTTCGATGTTGTTTTTATCATGTCCGAAGGATTTCCCGAAATGATAGGGGATATTCTTATATGCATCTTGTTAATGTCGGTTACCAGGTGTTCACCATATGAATGAATTTTATCTCTATGTATGCGATGTATACTGAAATATGAAATCTTGTGGTCTATTATTATGATTTGATAATATATAGGTTAAACCTATAACTCACCAACATTTTTGTTGACGTTTTAAGCATGTTTATTCTCAGGTGATTATTAAGAGCTTCCGTTGTTGCATACTAAAATAAGGACAAGATTTGGAGTCCATGCTTGTATGATATTATGTAAAAACTGCATTCAAGAAACTTATTTTTGATGTAATATATTCTTATTGTAAACCATTATGTAATGGTCGTGTGTAAACGGTATATTTTAGATTATCATTATTTGATAATCTACGTAATGCTTTTTAAACCTTTATTGATAAAATAAAGGTTATGGTTGTTTTAAAAATGAATGCAGTCTTTGAAAAACGTCTCATATAGAGGTCAAAACCTCGTGACGAAATCAATTAATATGGAACGTTTATAATCAATATGAACGGGACGTTCAGTTTACATTTTTATAGATTGCATGGACGCGGCGGCTCTGGTAAGTGCGGGGACTAGTGGACTTGCGTAGTTGCTTTAGAGGCATGCTTTTGGATTTGATTAGTATTGGGTAGCGTATCCCCAATCGCCATGCTCGGCTATATTTTGTATTAAAAATCATGTGGTTGAAAACTTGTATTTTGTACGAAAGTCGTAAAACGGCCGATGTGGGCCCGGTTTCGTAAAACTAATTTTATAATGGAACGTGTTAGTTTTACATATTTGAATATGTGGTGAAAAGCATTTTGTCTAAATACGTCGGGAAGTGGTCAAACATTTTCACGTTTCAAGACCTTCCCACAAGTGACGGATTCAGTAGTTGGGGTGAGAAACAAGGTTTTTAGATTATTACGGGGCTGTTGGACATTACGAAACCCTCGTCCTTTTGACGACATTACAACATGCTGCCTAGCCAATGGTCATAACGGTTATTTTCCACAAGATCAAGGATGGGAAGTCGTCTTAGTAAAACCTGAATGCATGACTTGTTTCTGGACTTATGAATTACGTGTCTTTATTTCTTTTGCTGAACAACTTGCGTATTAACTAGAATTGCCTTCATAGCTGCCGAGTAGCAAAGTTATTATGTGCTATATTTCATCCTATATGTATTATAGCGGTATTGTAAGTTTGTAAAATATTGTATAAAGTTTGAACGCGAAATATTATTGTAATAAGTTTTTCATATAGAATCGTAGTAGTTGAATTGTATAATAGCTACTAAGTATGAACTTAACGGGTAGGTACTACCCGAATTAAAACTATAAAATGCTAATATGAAGAAAAAGCTTTTATAAATGAGTTCATATTATGCTACGAAATACTGTTGACTACTCTTAATATTCTGTATGATTAACTCGATTCAGTTGGCTATTTTGAAGGAAATGGCACCGACTACTCGACAAACCATGAATATGAGCGAAGAAGAATTTCGTACCTTTCTTGCTGCAAACATAGCCGCAGTACAGGCTGCGCTACATACCAAAAATAACTCTGAATCTAGCAATCCAGCTAATGGCGCAAGAAATCATGTAGGATGCTCCTACAAAGAATTCACTGCCTGCAAACCTTTGGAATTTGATGGAACCGAAGGACCAATTGGATTGAAACAGTGGACCGAGAAAGTCGAATCGGTGTTTGCCATAAGTAAGTGTACTGAAGAGGACAAAGTTAAGTACGCTACGCATACCTTCACAGGTACTGCGTTAACGTGGTGGAACACCTATCTTGAACAGGTAGGACAAAATGCTGCTTACGCACTACCGTGATAGGCATTCAAGCAATTGATGAACGAGCAGTACCGTCCTAGAAACGAAGTCAATAAACTCAAGGCAGAACTTAGAGAGTTACGAACACAAGGGTTCGACGTTACCACATATGAACGACGATTCACAGAGTTGTGCCTATTATGTCCGGGAGCATTCGAAGATGAAGAAGAGAAGATCGACGCGTTTGTAAAAGGGTTACCAGTAAGGATTCAAGAAGATGTGAGTTCACACGAGCCCGCTTCTATACAGAAGGCAAGTCGAATGGCTCATAAACTCATAAATCAGATTGAGGGAAGAATTAAAGAGCAGGCGGCCGAAGAAGCCAACACGAAACAACTCAAGAGGAAGTGGGAGGAAACGGTGACAAGAGTCACCAGTACAACAACAACAATTACAACCAAAATCGCAACAACTATCCCAACAACCGCAACAACAATCGCAACAATAACCGCAATTCTAACAATAACTACAACAAACATCCCAACAACAACTACAACAACCGTTTCAACAACAATAACAATCCCAACAACAACCTCAATAACAACAACGGCAACAAAAACCAAAAACAGCCATGTCATAGGTGTGAAGAAAATCATCAGGGGTTTTGCACGACATTTTGCAATAGGTGTAAAAGAAATGGTCATAGCGCGATAAAGTGTGAGGTCTACGGACCAAAGTTTAACAGAACTAAAGGAACAAATAATGTCAGAACAAGTAATGCCGAAATGAATAGTGTCGGAGCAAGTAATACCAACGCTGTTTGTTATAAATGTGGAAAACCGGGCCACATTATTAGAAATTGCCCGAATCAGGGGAATACTAATGGGCAGGGCCGTGGAAGAGTTTTCAATATTAATGCGGCAGAAGCACAGGAAGACCCGAAGCTTGTTACGGGTACGTTTCTTATTGACGATAAATCTGCTTATGTTTTATTTGATTCGGGTGCGGATAGAAGCTATATGAGTATAGAATTTTGTGCTAAATTAAGTTGCCCATTGACGCCTTTGGATAATAAATTTTTACTCGAATTAGCAAATGGTAAATTAATTTCAGCAGATAATATATGTCGGGATAGAGAAATTAAACTGGGTGATGAAACGTTTAAGATTGATTTAATACCAGTCGAGTTAGGGAGTTTTGATGTAATAATTGGTATGGACTGGTTGAAGAAGGTAAGAGCAGAGGTCGTTTGTTACAAAAATGTGATTCGCATTATGCGTGAAAAAGGAAAACCTTTAATGGTGTACGGAGAAAAGAACAACGTGAAGTTAAATCTTATTAGTAGTTTGAAGGCGCAAAAACTAATAAGAAAAGGTTGTTACGTCATTCTAGCACACATCGAGGAAGTTAAACCTGAAGAAAAGAACATCAGTGATGTTCCCGTCGCAAAAGAATTTCCCGATGCATTTCCGAAAGAATTACCGGGATTACCCCCACATCGATCCATTGAATTTCAAATAGACCTTGTACCAGGAGCTGCACTAATAGCTCGTGCTCCATACAGACTCGCACCCAGCAAAATGAAAGAATTACAAAGTCAGTTACAGGAACTTTTAGAGCGTGGTTTCATTCGACCAAGCACATCACCATGGGGAGCTCCTGTTTTGTTTGTCAAGAAGAAAGATGGTACATTCAGATTGTGTATCGACTACCGAGAGTTGAACAAACTTACCATCAAGAACCGCTACCCACTACCGAGAATCGACGACTTATTTGATCAACTACAAGGCTCGTCTGTTTATTCGAAGATCGATTTACGTTCTGGATATCGTCAAATGCGGGTGAAGGAGGATGATATTCCAAAGACTGCTTTTAGGACGTGTTACGATCATTATGAGTTTATGGTTATGCCGTTTGGATTGACTAACGCACCAGCTGTGTTCATGGACCTCATGAACCGAGTGTGTGGGCCATATCTTGACAAGTTTGTCATTGTTTTCATCGATGACATACTTATTTACTCGAAGAATAATCAAGAGCACGAAGAACATTTGAGAAAAGTGCTAGAGTTGCTGAGAAAAGAAAAACTGTACGCTAAGTTTTCAAAGTGTGCATTTTGGTTGGAAGAAGTTCAATTCCTCGGTCACATAGTGAACAAAGAAGGTATTCAGGTGGATCCAGCAAAGATTGAAACAGTTGAAAAGTGAGAAACCCCGAAAACTCCGAAACACATACGCCAGTTTTTAGGACTAGCTGGTTACTACAGAAGGTTCATCCAAGACTTTTCCAGAATAGCAAAACCCTTGACTGCATTAATGCATAAAGGGAAGAAATTTGAATGGAAAGATGAACAAGAAAAAGCATTTCAATTGTTAAAGAAAAAGTTAACTACGGCACCTATATTGTTATTACCTGAAGGGAATGATGATTTTGTGATATATTGTGACGCCTCAAAGCAAGGTTTCGGTTGTGTATTAATGCAACGAACGAAAGTAATTGCTTATGCGTCTAGACAATTGAAGATTCACGAACAGAATTATACGACGCATGATTTGGAATTAGACGCGGTTGTTTTTGCATTAAAGACTTGGAGGCACTACTTATATGGGGTCAAAAGTATTATATATACCGATCACAAAAGTCTTCAACACATATTTAATCAGAAACAACTGAATATGAGGCAGCGCAGGTGGATTAAATTGTTGAATGATTACGACTTTGAGATTCGTTACCACCCAGGGAAGGCAAATGTGGTAGCCGACGCCTTGAGCAGAAAGGACAGAGAACCCATTCGTGTAAAATCTATGAATATAATGATTCATACTAATCTTACTACTCAAATAAAGGAGGCGCAACAAGGAGTTTTAAAAGAGGGAAACTTAAAAGATGAAATACCCAAAGGATCGGAGAAGCATCTTAATATTCGGGAAGACGAAACCCGGTATAGGGCTGAAAGGATTTGGGTACCAAAATTTGGAGATATGAGAGAAATGGTACTTAAAGAAGATCATAAAACCAGATACTCAATACATCCTGAAATGGGGAAGATGTACAAGGATCTCAAGAAACATTTTTGGTGGCCGGGTATGAAATCCGATGTTGCTAAATACGTAGGAGAATGTTTGACGTGTTCTAAGGTCAAAGCTGAGCATCAGAAACCATCAGGTCTACTTCAACAACCCGAAATCCCGGAATGAAAATGGGAGAACATTACCATGGATTTCATCACTAAATTGTCAAGGACTGCAAGTGGTTTTGATACTATTTGGGTAATAGTTGATCGTCTCACCAAATCAGCACACTTCCTGCCAATAAGAGAAGATGACAAGATGGAGAAGTTAGCACGACTGTATTTGAAGGAAGTCGTCTCCAGACATGGAATACCAATCTCTATTATCTCTGATAGGGATGGCAGATTTATTTCAAGATTCTGGCAGACATTACAACAAGCATTAGGAACTCGTCTAGACATGAGTACTGCCTATCATCCACAAACTGATGGGCAGAGTGAAAGGACGATATAAATACTTGAAGACATGCTACGAGCATGTGTTATTGATTTTGGAAACAGTTGGGATCGACATCTACCGTTAGCAGAATTTTCCTACAACAACAGCTACCATTCAAGCATTGAGATGGCACCGTTTGAAGCACTTTATAGTAGAAAGTGCAGGTCTCCGATTTGTTGGAGTGAAGTGGGGGATAGACAGATTACGAGTCCAAAGATAATACAAGAAACTACCGAGAAGATCATCCAAATTCAACAACGGTTGAAAACCGCCCAAAGTCGACAAAAGGGCTACGCTGACATTAAAAGAAAAGATATAGAATTTGAAATTAGAGAGATGGTCATGCTTAAGGTTGCACCTTGGAAAGGCGTTGTTCGATTTGGTAAACGAGGGAAATTAAATCCAAGGTATATAGGACCATTCAAGATTATTGATCGTGTTGGACCAGTAGCTTACCGACTTGAATTACCACAACAACTCGCGGCTGTACATAACACTTTACACGTCTCAAATTTGAAGAAATGTTTTGCTAAAGAAGATCTCACTATTCCGTTAGACGAAATCCAAATCAACGAAAAACTTCAATTCGTCGAAGAACCCGTTGAAATAATGGATCGTGAAGTTAAAAGACTTAAGCAAAACAAGATACCAATTGTTAAAGTTCGATGGAATGCTCGTAGAGGACCCGAGTTCACCTGGGAATGAGAAGATCAGATGAAGAAGAAATACCCGCACTTATTTCCAGAAGATACGTCAACACCTCCAACTGCTTAAAATTTCGGGACGAAATTTATTTAACGGGTAGGTACTGTAGTGACCCGAACTTTTCCATGTTTATATATATTAAATGAAATTGATATTTACATGATTAAGTGTTTCCAACATGTTAAGCAATCAAACTTGTTAAGACTTGATTAATTGAAATAGGTTTCATATAGACAATTGACCACCCAAGTTGACCGGTGATTCACGAACGTTAAAACATGTAAAAACTATATGATGACATATATATGATTATATATATAGTTAACATAATATTAGGATACGTAAGTATCTCATTAGGTATTTTACCAATGAGTTATATACATAAAATTGTGTTTATTGAATTAAGAAACTCGAAACGATATATATAACGATTATCGTTATAACAACGTCTTACTAATTACATATGAATCATATTAAGATATTGTTACACTATGTTTAATCATGATAAATGATAAGTAAACATGTCATTATGTATATTAACAATGAACTACATATGTAAAAACAAGACTACTAACTTAAGGATTTCGAAACGAGACATATATGTAACGATTATCGTTGTAACGACATTTAAATGTATATATATCATATTAAGATATATTAATATATCATAATATAATGATAATATAATAATTTAACATCTCATTAAATATAATAAACATTGGGTTAACAACATTTAACAAGATCGTTAACTTAAAGGTTTCAAATCAACATTTACATGTAACTACTAACGATGACTTAACGACTCAGTTAAAATGTATATACATGTAGTGTTTTAATATGTATTCATACACTTTTGAAAGACTTCAAATCAGAATACTTCTACTTAACAAAAATGCTTATAATTACATCCTCGTTCAGTTTCATCAACAATTCTACTCGTATGCACCCGTATTCGTACTTGTACAATACACAGCTTTTAGATGTATGTACTATTGGTATATACACTCCAATGATCAGCTCTTAGCAGCCCATGTGAGTCACCTAACACATTTGAGAACCATCATTTGGCAACTAGCGTGAAATATCTCATAAAATTACAAAAATATGAGTAATCATTCATGACTTATTTACATGAAAACAAAATTACACATCCTTTATATCTAATCCATATACCAACGACCAAAAACACCTACAAACACTTTCATTCTTCAATTTTCTTCATCTAAGTGATCTCTCTCAAGTTCTATCTTCAAGTTCTAAGTGTTCTTCATAAATTCTATAAGTTCTAGTTTCATAAAATCAAGAATACTTCCAAGTTTGCTAGCTTACTTCCAATCTTGTAAAGTGATCATCCAACTTCAAGAAATCTTTCTTATTTACAGTAAGATATCTTTCTAATACAAGGTAATACTCATATTCAAACTTTGATTCAATTTCTATAACTATCACAATCTTATTTCGAGTGGAAATCTTACTTGAACTTGTTTTCGTGTCATGATTCTACTTCAAGAACTTTCAAGCCATCCAAGATCCTTTGAAGCTAGATCATTTCTTGTCACTTCCAGTAGGTTTACCTACTAAACTTGAGGTAGTAATGATGTTCATAATATCATTCGATTGATACATATAAAACTATCTTATTCGAAGATTTGAACATGTAATCACTAGAACATAGTTTAGTTAATTATAAACTTGTTCGCAAACAAAAGATAATCCTTCTAACTCGACTTTTAAAATCAACTAAACACATGTTATATATCTATATGATATGTTAACTTAATGATTTAAAACCGGAAAACACGAAAAACACCGTAAAACCGGATATACGCTGTCGTAGTAACACCGCGGGCTGTTTTGGGTTAGTTAATTAAAAACTATGATAAACTTTGATTTAAAAGCTGTTCTTCTGGAAAATTGATTTTTCTTATGAACATGAAACTATATCCAAAAATCATGGTTAAACTCAAAGTGGAAGTATGTTTTTCAAAATGGTCATCAAGACGTCGTTCTTTCGACTGAAATGACTACCTCTTACAAAAACGACTTGTAACTTATATTTCTGACTATAAACCTATACTTTTTCTGTTTAGATTCATAAAATAGAGTTCAATATGAAACCATAGCAATTTGATTCACTCAAATCGGATTTAAAACGAAGAAGTTATGGGTAAAACAAGATTGGATATTTTTTGATTGTTGTAGCTACGGGAAATATTGTAACAATTCTATACAAATCATATCCTAGCTAACTTATATTGTATTATACATGTATTCTAATGTAATCTTGGGATACCATAGACATGTATGCAAATGTTTTGACATATCATATCGACCCTTGTATATATATTATTTGGAACAACCATGGACACTCTATATGCAGTAATGTTGGAGTTAGCTATACAGGGTTGAGGTTGATTCCAAAAATATATATACTTTGAGTTGTGATCTAGCCTGAGAGTTGTATACACTGGGTCGTGGATTGATTCAAGATAATATATATCGATTTATTTCTGTACAACTAATTGTGGACAACTAGTTGTAGGTTACTAACGAGGACAGTTGACTTAATAAACTTAAAACATTAAAACGTATTAAAAATGGTGTAAATATATTTTGAACATACTTTGATATATATGTACATATTTGTTTTAGGTTCGTGAATCGACCAGTGACCAAGTCTTACTTCCCGACGAAGTAAAAATTTGTGAAAGTGAGTTATAGTCCCACTTTTAAAATCTAATATTTTGGGATGAGAATACATGCGGTTTTATAAATGTTTTACGAAATAGACACAAGTAAATGAAACTACATTATATGGGTGAATGATCGAAGCCGAATATGCCCCTTTTGCTTGGTAACCTAAGAATTAGTAAACCGATCTACTAATTGACGTGAATCCTAAAGATAGATCTATTGGGCCTAACGAACCCCATCCAAAGTACCGGATGCTTTAGTACTTCGATGTTGTTTTTATCATGTCCGAAGGATTTTCCGGAATGATAGGGGATATTCTTATATGCATCTTGTTAATGTCGGTTACCAGGTGTTCACCATATGAATGAATTTTATCTCTATGTATGGGATGTATACTGAAATATGAAATCTTGTGGTCTATTATTATGATTTGATAATATATAGGTTAAACCTATAACTCACCGACATTTTTGTTGACGTTTTAAGCATGTTTATTCTCAGGTGATTATTAAGAGCTTCCGCTGTTGCATACTAAAATAAGGACAAGATTTGGAGTCCATGCTTGTATAATATTATGTAAAAACTGCATTCAAGAAACTTATTTTTGATGTAATATATTCTTATTGTAAACCATTATGTAATGGTCGTGTGTAAAAGGTATATTTTAGATTATCATTATTTGATAATCTACGTAATGCTTTTTAAACCTTTATTGATAAAATAAAGGTTATGGTTGTTTTAAAAATGAATGCAGTCTTTGAAAAACGTCTCATATAGAGGTCAAAACTTCGCGACGAAATCAATTAATATGGAACGTTTATAATCAATATGAACTGGACATTTCATTTTACATTTTTATAGATTGCATGGACGCGGCGGCTCGGGTAAGTGCGGGGACTAGTGGACTTGCGTAGTTGCTTTAGAGGCATGCTTTTGGATTCGATTAGGATTGGGTAGCGTATCCCCAATCACCATGCTCGGCTATATTTTGTATTAAAAATCATGTGGTTGAAAACTTGTATTTTGTACGAAAGTCGTAAAACGGCCGATGTGGGCCCGGTCTCGTAAAACTTATTTTATAATGGAACGTGTTAGTTTTACATATTTGAATATGTGGTGAAAAGCGTTTTGTCTAAATACGTCGGGAAGTGGTCAAACATTTTCAAGTTTCAAGACTTTTTGGACAGACCAGATCGGCGCGCCGCGCGGGGTACTGGCTCGCCGCGCCAGTTGCTGAACAAACAAATTTTTTTCTTTTGTGATACTTTAAGCGGGTTCGAACGTGGTTTGGTTTGGGTTGTTACAGCGCGGCGCGCACCCTCCATCCTGCGCGGCGCGCACGAGGCTTAAAACAGTCTTTCAGTTTATAATTTATACCAAGCCTCACCCACTATACGCACATCATTTTAACTCTATGTACCGTAAATATTTGGGTCTTACATGTGTCTAGGGCGTTAACCGCATCAATGACTCCTTGATATGAATCATCCAAACCCTCCAGTACACGATCAGTTAGATCTTCAGGAGAAGTAATTGTACCGAGCAGCGCCAAGTGATCTGTGCAAGTTTTAATTACCTGCATATATTCAGTAATTGATTATGGGCCCTTGGTTATTTGTTTTAATCGTGCCTTTAGTTATTTGATGTGACCACGTGAGGAACTTGCATATGTACTTGCAAGTATATCCCATGGTTGTTTGGTCGTGGTGGTGGTAGATACTAAAGGAACAATGTTTTGATCAAGGGTGCTGATTAAAGCACCAAACAGGATCCGATCTTGACGAATCCAGGTTAAATAAGCTGGATTAGGAGATAAGCTGGATTAGGAGTTTGTGATGAAGACTCAGTGTCAGCCAAGGTGGTTTGCACAGTTGCAGGAGGTGTTGGAAACGATCCATTCAAGAATTTGAATAGATCATATCCTTCAAGTGTTGCTTCGACTTGTAGTTTCCAGAGAGGTAGTTTAGGGATGTTAGTTTGATGATATGTGTAAGGTTAGCGATGACGATTGGAGTTTTAGGATCTGCGGAGTTGGGAATTGTGTGAGATGTCATGGTGTTTTTGGAGGTTATCGATTAGCTGTTGATGGCAGAGAAGAGAAAAAAAAAATCGTCTATATGGCTCTAGATACCATGTGGACAGGGTAAATCACACAATATTATTGAATGAAAAGAGTTACATTATATAGACAATACAAAATAAATACAAGATAAATACAACAATAATTTGGTTAATTATGGAGAAAATACAAGATAAATACAACAATAATTCGGTTAATCTTTATCCTTAATATTTAAGTGTATTAGACTTCATCTTATGATATATATGAATTATAGAATATATGATATAATAAAAATAATGAGATAAGGTTATAGGTTATATTTATACTCATACCTATGTATTTCATGTGGAATTGAATGAGTAACGTATATGTATATTTGTACTCATATTTATGTATTTAATGTGGAATTGAATTAGTTTATGAAACCAAAATACATCAATATTCGATATAGATGTGATTCAAGGGCTGTGATTTGTCCATTGATTGTCAAGAAAATTTAAAGATGTGAATATTCCTCTATTATATCATACATCTTATATGGTTTGGGCCAAAAATAAGAATAAAAAAATACATACTGTATTAAATTAGATCTACAAGAATTATTTTTAGGCAGAAAAACTTCAGTAAATGACTACTACATAGTTCTATACTTCTATTACTATGATTTTTTTTCTTTCTCAAAAACAATATTTTATAATTAAAAAGATCAGAAGATCTTAAGAGATCTTAAGCCTTACAAGTATATAATACGGTCTGATGTCTGATTAATTAGGCCCTACGGTCTATTGTACATCACGATTGATCTAGACTCTTAGAGCATTAGGAGTCGTTCAGTGTTAAATCTCAGTGTTAAATTTAACACTGGATTTAACACTGAAGTCAAAACAGGAGAAATCGTTCGGTGTTAAATTTCAATGTTAAATTCATTATTTTAATATTATTTTTTAAAGAAATGAAGAAGAAAGAAAAGAATAAAAAAAACAGTGTTACATGGGTAACGGTGGTTGGCGACGGTGGTTTAACGCCGGGACGGAGTGGCGGCAGGTCGATGTCCCAGGCGTTAAACGGTTTAACGGTGGCAAGATCCATCGACTCCCAGAGCTCTTACAGAACCATTGAACATGCCCACTTAACTATAACCACCTACCAATTACGAGAACAACAAATCATAGCTCTAGTACTCTGTGGCAATAAAAAGCAGAGGCCATAAATGGCTCACCAATTTGAAAATATAAAACCTTCTAAACCAAATTTGTTGCAAACGAATTGAGCTTTCACTATTGGATTACTTAAAAGATTGCAAAAGAGTAAACTTTTCAAGGAAGTTTTGTTTTGGCACACGAGTATAAAGTAGAATTTCAGTTTGCTCCTGTTAAAGTTAAACAGAATCGTATACATGGTTTCAAAATAAACAACATCGACACCAAAACTCTAAAATATCACCAGCAGAGAGTAAACGTGTACCTAAAAACCATTCAAATCACACAAATACACTTAGACATGGGTAAAAGCTTTTCTCTGTTCGGGTACTGGGCAAGTAATCCGACTAAAAAAATATACACTTACAACAACAATATTCAATCACACAGATAAGTAACTGGTTTCGAGAACATTAGGCCACTTTTTGGCGACCTCCACTATCAAACCGATTGCCACAAATCACAAACTAATCTCAAGTAATCGTGGTTGTTCATTGTATTCCCGAAGGAGCTACATTACAATTGAGAATTGCTCTCCACCCAAATACATTTGATAACACAAACTAAAACAACCTAAATCTTTCCAACAACTATCTATCATTCATAAAACAGCGAAATCTAACCATTTGGCAAGCACCCAATTCAACATTCTATAACCAAAGCTGAACAACAAAACACTGCTAAATGAAGGGACAGAGCTTTGGTGTCACAAAATTATGATTAACCACAAATATTATTAACTTTTCGTTGATATATAATTTTTTTTTAAATAACTCAAGTGAACACCAAAATTAAAACTTACGTTATGATGATGACATAATTGGGTGGCCATTAGCTTTTACATAATCAGTTGAAAAGTAAATCGACCATTAATAATGAATGAATGATATATTACTCCGTAATATTTTGAATTTCGATGTAAACTTCATCGACTGACCACTTAAAGAGTAAAGAAACTTGAAAGTTTCTATAGAGGACTTAAATAGAAATAGAAAAACTTTTAAAGGGAAAAAGTGTGTACATATTTTGAAAATTAAATAAGAAAATGTAACAAAGTAAAAACAAGTAGTTGAGGTCAGAAAAAAACATCGAGTAAAACTAGAGGGGTGAAAATGACAACTGACACAAAAAATGGTTGCTACAGTAATAGTTTTTATCCTTTGTACACGTCATTTTCTAACCTCCACCTTGCTCAATGTTCTTCTATTCGGCGCCTCAAACACTTTTCTCTGTTACTTTTTCCTAATTAAGTTCAAAATTTTCTACTATGGGTGTGTTTGGTAGAAAAGCTTATCGAAGAGAGCTTTTAGGAGCTTGAGCTTGTGATTTTAATAAGCTCCAAGTAATAAACTTTGTTTGGTAGACATAAAAATAGAACTTATGAAAATCATAAGCTCTAGAAAAATAAGCTACTTCTAGTAGCTTATGAAAAAAAATAGAAAATAAGCTCCAGCTAGTTTACCAAACACTTATAAAAAATAATAAGCTCCAGCTACCAACTAAAAAAATAAGCTCCAGCTCCAGCTCTAGTCCATAAGCTCCAGCTCCAGCTATAAGCTCCAGTTCTAGCTAGTTTCATCCCTCTGTAATATTTTTTCCTTAACAAAGTTTTTTTCAATTTCATTTTAAGCTTTCCTCTATAAAGACTATTAAAAGTTTCTTTTATTCTTCAAGCTTGTACGTGATTAGTCATTAAGTTTACATCAACATTTAAAACATTTATATATCATTCATTCATTCATTTACTAATAATGATGGATAAAACCAAATGTTAATGTAGAAACCATGGTTTTAAAAAACGGTCGAGGCGTACGCCTCGAGGCGCGCCTCAGTGCGTTTTTCGATTTTGCCGTTTCAAAACGTACGCCTCAAAGGCTAAGTAAAAACGTACGCCTCAATTGAGAGAGGCGGTGCATTTTTTACGCCTCACTGGTTACAGAAAAAACGCACGCCTCATGAAAATAGAGGGAAAATTTGGGTGGCGGCAAAATTAGGCCCGCTAAAACTAGGGCGGCATATTTATGTTTTATTAAAGTGCTTTTGGCCTCCAAAACTCATCAATTAGCCTCCAGAAGAAAAGATGAAGAAAGAAAACAGGAAAAAAAAAAAAAAAAGAGAAGAAGGAAACAATACCTTGATGAAGAAACACGTGTTCTTTTAGATTAAATCAAAAGTATAACAATACCTTTACATATCAATAAGTTGTAGAAATATATCAGGCAACATCAATTTATCAATTTTCTTTTGAGGAAAATGAAATAGTGGATCAGTGGATGTTGTTGATAACAACGACGATATGTTTTCTTCCGTAATAATGATCCATGAATCAAGCAAAAAAAGGCAAATAAAATAAAGGCAAATAAAGTGGAAATTATCTGGAAGATCATAGAAGCACGTTGATATTTTATCAAATGACAATAATCAAATGACAAAAACAGTCCCTGAACTTTTACTAAACTTAAATAACAAGAACAAACTTGAGGATCACTCTTGAACCTTTAATAAAATGACAATAACAGTCCCTGTTATTTATATATTATTGAAATATATTTATTTATGTATTTTTTTAACTCCGCCTCGAACGTACGCCTCGGTTCGCCTAGAGGCATACGCCTCGCCTCACAAAGGGAAAACGCCTCGAGGCGCGTTTCCGTTTTTTTCAACCTTGGTAGAAACTAATAGCATGTCATCATAAAATCTAAATTTTATTTTTAGGTGTTCACTCAAAAGAAAGTAACTTAATTATATTTGTATATATAGTATATGATATTGTGACACCATTAACCTAAAGTGCTCTATGCTCTAGTGTATAGAGATGCCCATATCTACCAAGATCTCATAATAATCTATTTAATAGCTCAAAACTAACTACATAATAACAACAAACATATATATGTTTGTGAGCTTGGTTTGTTAGTTTATTTTTAGGTTAGCTCGGTAGTTCGGCATGTATGCTCTAGGAGGTTTCATCCTTTAGATGAATCTCCTTTTGTTATAAGAGTTTTCTCATTTTTCGCAAATAAAAAAAAACAACAAACATATATCTTAAAGCTCAATTTCACTAGGTTCATAAAATAGAATTATATCATATCAAAACAACTTCACGAGTCTATACGACAAGCCATAAACAATACATTCAAAGAGAATTATACCATATCAAAACAACTTAACAACTTCTAAGTTCTAACTTATGTTATCAAACTAACCTATGAGCACTAAAAGTAGTTAACAAATTAATTTTATTGAAAATCACCCATTTCCAAAAAACATGAACTTCTTCTTTGTCCATTAAGATACAAACAGTACAAATAAGCAAACAAACACCTAATTCTATCTTCATACCACATAGCAATATTCAAAAACCATACCAATAACAATTTCCAATATTCAACATCTCATAACCCATAACACAACAGACAGAAAAAAAAATAAAAAAAACAACAATTCAACATCATATCATAATATATTATAATCCAAACCATTAACATCAAAATCAACCTTTAAAGTCAAGGTAAACATGAAAATAATCCACAATTATTCAAAATTCAAAAACACAACTTTAAGAATGAACTAAAACTTAAGCTTTCTGATAAACATAAGTGAGCCCACACTTACCACAATAGTGCCTATCAAAATGATTGGCCATAAATGTTCCGGCCCCACACTCAGCATTTGGACACTCCTTCCTCAACCTCTGAACTTTTCCAGAATCATCAACTTTGTAGAACTGCAATACACTCAATTTAACCTTCTTATGTTTGTGCTTGATCTTCTTAGGCTTAGTGTAAGTCTTCTTCTTACGCTTTTTCGCACCGCCACGTAGGCGAAGAACAAGATGAAGAGTTGATTCTTTTTGGATGTTGTAATCGGCTAAAGTCCGACCATCTTCAAGCTGTTTTCCGGCGAAAATTAGACGCTGTTGATCCGGTGGAATTCCTTCTTTGTCTTGTATTTTCGACTTCACGTTGTCGATTGTGTCCGATGATTCAACTTCTAGGGTTATGGTTTTCACGAAGATCTGCATTTTTCGAGGGTGGTGACTGCTGCTAGGGTTTGTGTGAAATTGGGAATTTTGGGAGTTTAAATAATGAGGGTTTTGTGATGGAATGGGCTTTTTAGGTTGGGCTATTTTGGGCTTAACAATTAAATTATTTAGGGTTTCGTGATGGAATGGGCTTTTTAGTTTGGGTTATTTTGGGCTTAACATTTAATCGGTTGGTATTCAAAATTTTAAGCCTAAAGTTAGTACTTTACTAGTAGACATATACACTAGTTTACCGACTTGGCATTAAAAAATGCCATTAAGGCATCATAAAACCAACACAATCCTAGATGTTAATTGCATAGAAATATTTACACAAAACA
>NC_092335.1:376612500-376770000 GCF_046630445.1 Rutidosis leptorrhynchoides | reverse complement strand
TATTGGTTGTCATTTTATTTTAAAAGTGTAAATTAAAATATAAATCTAGAATTTGTTTCCTTCTACCTAGCTTCTCGTACTCAATTAAAAATAATCTATAGTTAATATTATTAAATAATTCAAAATTATTTCATTTTAATAATTAAAATAACTATTAATATGATTTAATAATAATAATTAATTAGTAACATTTAATTTTAATTCAAAAGTATTTAGATTAATGACATCACCCACCATGCTTAAATTTTTTTCTTTTTGATTTTTCTTAACAAAGAAATTAGCCTAATAATGACATCATCATTATAGCATTTTAATATTATATATATATATATATATATATATATATATATATATATATATATATATATATATATATATACACGCACACACACATATATATATTTAAACCAAAAACTTTTTGTGAATTGTGGTTGAAAGTTATTTTAGGATGTTTGTGTGATGCCCCGTACAAAACCATCGTGTACGAATCATCCACAACAGGATCATTACAAGGTCAAATACTATATGATGTTTCAAAATAAGTTTGCATTCATGATAAAGGTGACGTTTTAACCTACGTCAAATGTTTAACATCCGAAAGTATGCTTCTACGAATAGCAAGCAAAAATAATAGTACATGACCCATAGGTCGTTACAAATACATTGATTCAAAAGTAACATTGTTTGAATGCAAATTAAACGTTTCATGCGGTGACATCTGGTCACGACCCGGAAAATTTCAACTAATTTTGAACCAAACTCTCGATACGATTTAATATTTTTGACACAATAAGAAAAGTCTGTTAGGTTGAGTCTTAAAAAGTTTGAACTGTTTCATATATTCAATTGACCTTCGACTGTTCACGACGATTCACGAACAACTATTTGTAAATAGATATGTATATAGATATATATAAATAAATATATTTATATAATAACTTGAACTGATATTTATCTACTGAATGAAATTGTTGCTATAAATAATTATGTAAAATAAAATACTAAGTAATGAAATTATTATATATACACATATGAATAATAATATTAAAGTTATTTGTTTTAAAAAAATATATATATAATTAGTAAAGTCATTTATGTAATAAAACTTGTTATTTATAATATATATATACATATATATAGTATATTGAAAATGAATGATTTCGGGCTTAATTAGTAAACGTCAGAAACACTCGGTTGACGTTTCGTTAGTTTTAATGTAGATATTGTACATGTTCATGAAAGATTGAAATAAAAGTTGGACTGCAAATCGATTACAAAGATTTTAGGTTTGTTAAAAATATTTTTACCTTTTTAGTTTAGATTTTAGTACTCCGTACATATTATTTGGAACAGAAAATAAATAATTACAGAAACCTTTTTGATCAGGTTTCAAACAGTTAATGAGTGAAATAATAAAATATAATTAAGCTAAAAATTTGGGATTTTTAGAAGCACTTTTATATATTAACTGTTTAGCAATGGACACGATATAGCACTCCGCGAATTGAAAATATCTAAGTGTCGGCAGATATTACTGGTTACTTACTATTCTCAGTTCATGATACACGTTTTTATTATAATTAATATTATATTATTATTATATTATTAAGTTATTAGTTAATCATTTGTATTTACATATATATATATAATATATATATATATGAATATGATATGTCTATATATATAGATATAGATATAGATATACATCGACACTCTGATATGGTAACTGCATATCTCCATCCGACACCACCCTACAATCACCATCTAACCACCATCTCCTACCACCCTTTGAGCACCCATAAACCATAACCCAAGAACCACCCTCCTCTTTCTCCATCGATCAAACCAACACCCATTTTTTTTTAGAACAAACCTCCACCGGCCACCTTCTATCTTCAAACCATCACCTTCACCACCTCAATTGAACACCTTCATCATCGAATACCATTGACAACCGTTTAACCAACATCTCTCTCTCTACAATTCTCCTTCTTGAACCATTATAAACCGTCCACAACACCTTCTTTTATGCAACTACTATTGCTACTATCGAATGGTTACTGTTTCAATTCTCAACTCAACCGCTGTAACTATGTTTCTGTTTCAGTCATCAAACACAGCCCAAACCCAACACTCAATTATTAATTTCGCTGTTGTTCATTGCTACTGCCTCGCGACTGTTTTTCCACCACCATCGAAGAACCACTTCAAACTCGATATAATACTTTCTGTTTATAATCTAAACCCAAATAACCACACCATCAACCTCCTGGCGGCAGCTGCTACTTGACGTCTTTCAGTTTTCTATGATCAATTGGAAACCATCAAACACCAACACTGTAGTGACCCGAACTTTTCCATGTTTATATATATTAATTGAGATTGATATTTACATGATTAAATGTTTCCAACATGTTAAGCAATCAAACTTGTTAAGACTTGATTAATTGAAATAGGTTTCATATAGACAATTGACCACCCAAGTTGACCGGTGATTCACGAACGTTAAAACTTGTAAAAACTATACGATGACATATATATGGTTATATATATAGTTAACATAATTTTATTATAAGTATGTATCTCATTACGTATTTTAACAATGAGTTATATACATAAAAATGAGACTATTAATTTAAGAAACTCGAAAACGATATATATAACGATTATCGTTATAACAACGTCTTACTAGGTACATATGAATCATATTAAGATATTGATATACTTGGTTAATTATGTTAAATGATAAGTAAATATATTATTAAGTGTATTAATAATGAAATACATATGTAAAAATAAGACTACTAACTTAATGATTTCGAAACGAGACATATATGTAACGATTATCGTTGTAACGACATTTAACTGTATATACATCATACTAAGATATATTATATATCATAATATCATGATAATATAACACTTTAACATCTCATTTGTTATAATAAACAATGGGTTAACAACATTCAACAAGATCGTTAACCTAAAGGTTTCAAAACAACATTTACATGTAACGACTAACGATGACTTAACGACTCAGTTAAAATGTATATACATGTAGGGTTTTAATATGTATTCATACACTTTTGAAAGACTTCAAGACACTTATCAAAATACTTCTACTTAACAAAAATGCTTACAATTACATCCTTGTTCAGTTTCATCAACAATTCTACTCGTATGCACCCGTATTCGTACTCGTACAATACACAGCTTTTAGATGTATGTACTATTGGTATATACACTCCAATGATCAGCTCTTAGCAGCCCATGTGAGTCACCTAACACATGTGGGAACCATCATTTGGCAACTAGCATAAAATATCTCATAAAATTACAAAAATATGAGTAATCATTCATGACTTATTTACATGAAAACAAAATTACATATCCTTTATATCTAATCCATACACCAACGACCAAAAACACCTACAAACACTTTCATTCTTCAATTTTCTTCATCTAATTGATCTCTCTCAAGTTCTATCTTCAAGTTCTAAGTGTTCTTCATAAATTCTACAAGTTCTAGTTACATAAAATCAAGAATACTTTCAAGTTTGCTAGCTCACTTTCAATCTTGTAAGGTGATCATCCAACCTCAAGAAATCTTTGTTTCTTACAGTAGGTTATCATTCTAATACAAGGTAATAATCATATTCAAACTTTGGTTCAATTTCTATTACTATAACAATCTTATTTCAAGTGATGATCTTACTTGAACTTGTTTTCGTGTCATGATTCTGCTTCAAGAACTTCGAGCCATCCAAGGATCCATTGAAGCTAGATCCATTTTTCTCTTTTCCAGTAGGTTTATCCAAGGAACTTAAGGTAGTAATGATGTTCATAACATCATTCGATTCATACATATAAAGCTATCTTATTCGAAGGTTTAAACTTGTAATCACTAGAACATAGTTTAGTTAATTCTAAACTTGTTCGCAAACAAAAGTTAATCCTTCTAACTTGACTTTTAAAATCAACTAAACACATGTTCTATATCTATATGATATGCTAACTTAATGATTTAAAACCTGGAAACACGAAAAACACCGTAAAACCGGATTTACGCCGTCGTAGTAACACCGCGGGCTGTTTTGGGTTAGTTAATTAAAAACTATGATAAACTTTGATTTAAAATTTGTTATTCTTAGAAAATGATTTTTATTATGAACATGAAACTATATCCAAAAATTATGGTTAAACTCAAAGTGGAAGTATGTTTTCTAAAATGGTCATCTAGACGTCATTCTTTCGACTGAAATGACTACCTTTACAAAAACGACTTGTAACTTATTTTTCCAACTATAAACCTATACTTTTTTGTTTAGGTTCATAAAATAGAGTTCAACATGAAACCATAGCAATTTGATTCACTCAAAACGGATTTAAAATGAAGAAGTTATGGGTAAAACAAGATTGGATAATTTTTCTCATTTTAGCTACGTGAAAATTGGTAACAAATCTATTCCAACCATAACTTAATCAACTTGTATTTTATATTATGTAATCTTGAGATACCATAGACACGTATACAATGTTTCGACCTATCATGTCGACACATCTATATATATTTCGGAACAACCATAGACACTCTATATGTGAATGTTGGAGTTAGCTATACAGGGTTGAGGTTGATTCCAAAATATATATAGTTTGAGTTGTGATCAATACTGAGATACGTATACACTGGGTCGTGGATTGATTCAAGATAATATTTATCGATTTATTTCTGTACATCTAACTATGGACAACTAGTTGTAGGTTACTAACGAGGACAGCTGACTTAATAAACTTAAAACATCAAAATATATTAAAAGTGTTGTAAATATATTTTGAACATACTTTGATATATATGTATATATTGTTATAGGTTCGTGAATCAACCAGTGGCCAAGTCTTACTTCCCGACGAAGTAAAAATCTGTGAAAGTGAGTTATAGTCCCACTTTTAAAATCTAATATTTTTGGGATGAGAATACATGCAGGTTTTATAAATGATTTACAAAATAGACACAAGTACGTGAAACTACATTCTATGGTTGAATTATCGAAATCGAATATGCCCCTTTTTATTAAGTCTGGTAATCTAAGAATTAGGGAACAGACACCCTAATTGACGTGAATCCTAAAGATAGATCTATTGGGCCTAACAAACCCCATCCAAAGTACCGGATGCTTTAGTACTTCGAAATTTATATCATATCCGAAGAGTGTCCCGGAATGATGGGGATATTCTTATATATGCATCTTGTTAATGTCGGTTACCAGGTGTTCACCATATGAATGATTTTTATCTCTATGTATGGGATGTGTATTGAAATATGAAATCTTGTGGTCTATTATTATGATTTGATATATATAGGTTAAACCTATAACTCACCAACATTTTTGTTGACGTTTTAAGCATGTTTATTCTCAGGTGATTATTAAGAGCTTCCGCTGTTGCATACTAAAATAAGGACAAGATTTGGAGTCCATGTTTGTATGATATTGTGTAAAAACTGCATTCAAGAAACTGATTTCGATGTAACATATTTGTATTGTAAACCATTATGTGATGGTCGTGTGTAAACAGGATATTTTAGATTATCATTATTTGATAATCTACGTAAAGCTTTTTAAACTTTTATATATGAAATAAAGGTTATGGTTTGTTTTAAAAATGAATGCAGTCTTTGAAAAACGCCTCATATAGAGGTCAAAACCTCGCAACGAAATCAATTAATATGGAACGTTTTTAATCAATAAGAACGTGACATTTCAGTTGGTATCCGAGCGTTGGTCTTAGAGAACCAGAATTTTGCATTAGTGTGTCTTATCGAGTTTGTTAGGATGCATTAGTGAGTCTGGACTTCGACCGTGTTTACTTGAAAAATGATTGCTTAACAAATTTTGTTGGAAACTATATATTTTTAACATGTGAATATTATGTGATATATTAATCTCTTAACGCGTTTGATATTATGTGATAGATGTCTACCTCTAGAACAAGTCCCATTGACTCACCTAATAATAATGAAGAGTCAAATGTAAATTTGAATGATTCGTGGACTGATTCACAAGTTCCCGAAGAGGAACCGGAAGAAGAGTCGGAACCGGAAGAAGAATCGGAACCGGATGAAGAATCGGAACCGGATGAAGAAATAGAACCGGTGGGGGAAATAATTAAACGATTAAGTAAAAGAAAATCCTCAACCAACCGACCAAAGTTAATTATGGTCAAAGGTGTTTCCGCCAAGGAAGCAAAATATTGGGAGGATTACCAATTCTCCGATGAATCGGATTCCGACGAGAATTCCGATGATGTTATAGAAATTACCCCAACTGAATTTAAAAAGGCAAAAGAAAATAATAAGGGAAAGGGCATAAAAATAGAGAAATCTAATTCCAACCCCGATGAACTTTATATGTATCGTCAACCCCCGAAGTCCTTAAGTTGTAATAATGACCCGGGAACCTCTAAACCACCAGGTTTTTCTAAACCATTGTGGATAACGACGGCTCGTATTAGGGGAACATCATATATCCCTAGAAACTTGGCAAAACGAACCAAAACCGAAGAAGAAGAAACAAGCGAGTCGGAATAAGATAGTTGTATTCGTGTGGTGTAATATATGTAATATAGTGTGCTTATGCTTTATGATATATGTAAAAAAATTGCTTGTATTAATAAGTATTTTTTTTTATGAATCTAACTCTTGTCTATTTTACAGTATAAAAACACAAAATGGATAGACAACCCAATATTTTAAGAGACCTACCCGGAGACATGATTGATGAAATCTTGTCTAGAGTCGGTCAGAATTCTTCGGCACAACTATTTAAGGCGAGATCAGTTTGTAAGACATTCGAAGAACGTTCCAAGAATGCCTTGGTTTATAAAAGGCTTTCGTTTGAAAGATGGGGGATATCACATTGGGAAATCCATAAGTTACGATGTGTTTACTTTGACGCATATATTGCGGGGAACCCAAATGCTATTTTACGCAATGGGTTAAGAAATTATTTTGACTCAATATATCCGAATATTGGACTTCGTGATTTAGAAAAAGCGGCTAACATGCAACATAAAGAAGCATGTTATGCTTACGGATTAGTAATGTTCGCTTCTCATCAAAGTGAGAACAAGAACATCGGGCTACAACTATTAAACAAAACGTTCCCACAAGTGACGGAGTCGGTAATTGGGGTAAGAAATGAGGTTTTTAGATTGTTACGGGACTGTTGGACATTACGTAACCCTCGTCCCTTTGACGACGTTACAACACGATGTCTTATCAACGGCCATAACGGTTATGTTCCACAAGACCAAGGATGGGAAGTAATACTAGTAAAACCAGAATGCATGACTTGTTTCTGGACGTATGAATTACGTGTCTTTATTGCCTTTGCTGAACGACTTGTGTACTAGCTAGAATTATCTTCACAACCATCTTGTATCAAATTTATTGTGTGCTATATTTCATGCTATATGTAAAATAAGCGGTATTGTAAGTTTGTAAAATATTGTGTAAAAGTTTGAACGCGAAATATTATTATAATCAGTTTTTCATATAGAATTGTAGTAGTTGAATTGTATATTAGCTGCTAAGTATGAACTTAACGGGTAGGTACTACCCGAATTTAAACTTATAAAACGCTAATATGAAGAAAAAGCTTTTATAAATGAGTTCATATTATGCTACGAAATACTATTAACTACTCTTAATATTATGTATGATTAACTTGTTCCATTTGACTATTTTGAAGGAAATGGCACCGACTACTCGACACACCGTGAATATGAATGAAGAGGAATTCCGTACTTTTCTAGCTTCAAACATAGCCGCAGTACAGGCTGCGCTACATACCAACAATAACCTTGGATCTAGCAGTACAGAAAATCGTGTAGGATGCACCTACAAAGAATTCACTGCCTGTAAACCTTTGGAATTTGATGGAACCGAAGGACCGATCGGATTGAAACGGTGGACCGAGAAGGTCGAATCGGTGTTTGCCATAAGTAAGTGTACTGAAGAGGACAAAGTGAAGTACGCTACGCATACCTTCACAGGTTCTGCGTTAACATGGTGGAATACCTATTTAGAGCAAGTGGGACAAGACGATGCGTACGCACTACCGTGGTCAGCATTCAAGCACTTGATGAACGAGAAGTACCGTCCCAGAACCGAGGTCAATAAGCTCAAGACAGAACTTAGAGGGTTACGAACCCAAGGATTTGATATTACCACGTACGAAAGACGATTCACAGAATTGTGCCTATTGTATCCGAGAGCATTCGAAGATGAGGAAGAGAAGATCGACGCATTTGTGAAAGGATTACCGGAAAGAATCCAAGAAGATATAAGTTCACACGAGCCCGCCTCCATACAACAGGCATGTAGAATGGCTCACAAACTAGTGAACCAGATTGAAGAACGAATTAAAGAACAGACTGCTGAAGAGGCCAATGTAAAGCAAGTCAAAAGAAAGTGGGAGGAAAACGGTGATAAGAATCACCAATACAACAACAACAGCAATTACAACAATAATCGCAACAATTATCCCAACAATCGCAACATCAATTGCAACTACAACAAACGGCCCAACAACAACAACAACAACAATAGCAACTACAACAATCATCCCAACAACAATAATAACTGCAACAACAATAACAATCAGAAGCAGCTATGCCAAAGGTGTGAAAAGTATCACTCGGGGTTCTGCACCAAATTTTACAACAAGTGTAAAAGAAATGGTCATAGCGCGGCAAAGTGTGAGGTCTACGGACCAGGGGTTAATAGAACGAAAGGAACAAATGGTGTCGGAACGAGTAATGGCGGAGCAAGTAGTGTCGGAGCAAGTTTTGCCAATGTAGTTTGTTATAAATGTGGAAAACCGGGCCACATTATTAGAAATTGCCCGAACCAGGAGAACACGAATGGACAAGGCCGCGGAAGAGTTTTCAATATTAATGCGACAGAGGCACAGGAAGACCCGGAGCTTGTTACGGGTACGTTTCTTATTGACAATAAATTTGCTTACGTTTTATTTGATTCGGGTGCGGATAGAAGATATATGAGTAGAGATTTTTGTGCTAAATTAAGTTGTCCATTGACGCCTTTGGATAGTAAATTTTTATGCGAATTAGCAAATGGTAAATTAATTTCAGCAGATAATATATGTCGGAATCGAGAAATTAAACTGGTTAGCGAAACATTTAAGATTGATTTGATACCAGTAGAGTTAGGGAGTTTTGATGTGATAATCGGTATGGACTGGTTGAAAGAAGTGAAAGCAGAGATCGTTTGTTACAAAAATGCAATTCGCATTATACGAGAAAAAGGAAAACCCTTAATGGTGTACGGAGAAAAGGGCAACACGAAGCTACATCTTATTAGTAATTTGAAGGCACAAAAACTAATAAGAAAAGGTTGCTATGCTGTTCTAGCACACGTCGAGAAAGTACAAACTGAAGAAAAGAGCATCAATGATGTTCCCATTGCAAAAGAATTTCCCGATGTATTTCCAAAAGAATTACCGGGATTACCCCCACATCGATCCGTTGAATTTCAAATAGATCTTGTACCAGGAGCTGCACCAATAGCTCGTGCTCCTTACAGACTCGCACCCAGCGAGATGAAAGAACTGCAAAGCCAATTACAAGAACTTTTAGAGCGTGGTTTCATTCGACCAAGCACATCACCGTGGGGAGCTCCTGTTTTGTTTGTCAAGAAGAAAGATGGTACATTCAGGTTGTGTATCGACTACCGAGAGTTGAACAAACTTACCATCAAGAACCGCTACCCACTACCGAGAATCGACGACTTATTTGATCAACTACAAGGCTCATCTGTTTATTCAAACATTGACTTACGTTCCGGGTATCATCAAATGCGGGTGAAAGAAGATGATATTCCAAAGACTGCTTTCAGGACACGTTACGGTCATTACGAGTTTATGGTCATGCCGTTTGGTTTAACTAATGCACCAGCTGTGTTCATGGACCTTATGAACCGAGTGTGTGGACCATACCTTGACAAGTTTGTCATTGTTTTCATTGATGACATACTTATTTACTCAAAGAATGACCAAGAACACGGTGAACATTTGAGAAAGGTGTTAGAAGTATTGAGGAAGGAAGAATTGTACGCTAAGTTTTCAAAGTGTGCATTTTGGTTGGAAGAAGTTCAATTCCTCGATCACATAGTGAACAAAGAAGGTATTAAGGTGGATCCGGCAAAGATAGAAACTGTTGAAAAGTGGGAAACCCCGAAAACTCCGAAACACATACGCCAGTTTTTAGGACTAGCTGGTTACTACAGAAGGTTCATCCAAGACTTTTCCAGAATAGCAAAACCCTTGACTGCATTAACGCATAAAGGGAAGAAATTTGAATGGAATGATGAACAAGAGAAAGCGTTTCAGTTATTGAAGAAAAAGCTAACTACGGCACCTATATTGTCATTGCCTGAAGGGAATGATGATTTTGTGATTTATTGTGACGCATTAAAGCAAGGTCTCGGTTGTGTATTAATGCAATGAACGAAGGTGATTGCTTATGTGTCTAGACAATTGAAGATTCATGAACAAAATTATACGACGCATGATTTGGAATTAGGCGCGGTTATTTTTGCATTAAAGACTTGGAGGCACTACTTATATGGGGTCAAAAGTATTATATATACCGACCACAAAAGTCTTCAACACATATTTAATCAGAAACAACTGAATATGAGACAGCGTAGGTGGATTGAATTGTTGAATGATTACGACTTTGAGATTCGTTACCACCCGGGGAAGGCAAATGTGGTAGCCGATGCCTTGAGCAGGAAGGACAGAGAACCCATTCAAGTAAAATCTATGAATATAATGATTCATAATAACCTTACTACTCAAATAAAGGAGGCGCAACAAGGAGTTTTAAAAGAGGGAAATTTAAAGGATGAAATACCCAAAGGATAGGAGAAGCATCTTAATATTCGGGAAGACGGAACCCGGTATAGGGCTGAAAGAATTTGGGTACCAAAATTTGGAGATATGAGAGAAATGGTACTTAGAGAAGCTCATAAAACCAGATACTCAATACATCCTGGAACGGGGAAGATGTACAAGGATCTCAAGAAACATTTTTGGTGGCCGGGTATGAAAGCCGATGTTGCTAAATATGTAGGAGAATGTTTGACGTGTTCTAAGGTCAAAGCTAAGCATCAGAAACCATCAGGTCTACTTCAACAACCCGAAATCACGGAATGGAAATGGGAAAACATTACCATAGATTTCATCACTAAATTGCCAAGGACTGCAAGTGGTTTTGATACTATTTGGGTAATAGTTGATCGTCTCACCAAATCAGCACACTTCCTGCCAATAAGGGAAGATGACAAGATGGAGAAGTTAGCACGACTGTATTTGAAGGAAGTCGTCTCCAGACATGGAATACCAATCTCTATTATCTCTGATAGGGATGGCAGATTTATTTCAAGATTCTGGCAGACATTACAGCAAGCATTAGGAACTCGTCTAGACATGAGTACTGCCTATCATCCACAAACTGATGGGCAGAGCGAAAGGACGATACAAATGCTTGAAGACATGCTACGAGCGTGTGTTATTGATTTCGGAAACAGTTGGGATCGACATCTACCGTTAGCAGAATTTTCCTACAACAACAGCTACTATTCAAGCCTTGAGATGGCGCCGTTTGAAGCACTTTATGGTAGAAAGTGCAGGTCTCCGATTTGTTGGAGTGAAGTGAGGGATAGACAGATTACGGGTCCGGAGATTATACAAGAAACTACCGAGAAGATCATCCAAATTCAACAACGGTTGAAAACCGCCCAAAGTCGACAAAAGAGCTACGCTGGCATTAAAAGAAAAGATATAGAATTTGAAATTGGAGAGATGGTCATGCTTAAAGTTGCACCTTGGAAAGGCGTTGTTCGATTTGGTAAACGAGGGAAATTAAATCCAAGGTATATTGGACCATTCAAGATTATTGATCGTGTCGGACCAGTAGCTTACCGACTTGAGTTACCTCAACAACTCGCGGCTGTACATAACACTTTCCACGTCTCGAATTTGAAGAAATGTTTTCCTAAAGAAGATCTCACTATTCCATTAGATGAAATCCAAATCAACGAAAAACTTCAATTCATCGAAGAACCCGTCGAAATAATGGATCGTGAGGTTAAAAGACTTAAGCAAAACAAGATACCAATTGTTAAGGTTCGATGGAATGCTCGTAGAGGACCCGAGTTTACCTGGGAGCGTGAAGATCAGATGAAGAAGAAATACCCGCATCTATTTCCAAAAGATTCGTCAACACCTTCAACAGCTTAAAATTTCGGGACGAAATTTATTTAACGGGTAGGTACTGTAGTGACCCGAACTTTTCCATGTTTATATATATTAATTGAGATTGATATTTACATGATTAAATGTTTCCAAAATTTTAAGCAATCAAACTTGTTAAGACTTGATTAATTGAAATAGGTTTCATATAGACAATTGACCACCCAAGTTGACCGGTGATTCACGAACGTTAAAACTTGTAAAAACTATACGATGACATATATATGGTTATATATATAGTTAACATAATTTTATTATAAGTATGTATCTCATTACGTATTTTAACAATGAGTTATATACATAAAAATGAGACTATTAATTTAAGAAACTCGAAAACGATATATATAACGATTATCGTTATAACAACGTCTTACTAGGTACATATGAATCATATTAAGATATTGATATACTTGGTT
Organism: Rutidosis leptorrhynchoides; assembly: GCF_046630445.1. Classification (NCBI taxonomy): domain Eukaryota; kingdom Viridiplantae; phylum Streptophyta; class Magnoliopsida; order Asterales; family Asteraceae; genus Rutidosis; species Rutidosis leptorrhynchoides. Next base: position 376,757,249 of record NC_092335.1, on the reverse strand, counting down.
AATTATGTTAAATGATAATTAAATATATTATTAAGTGTATTAATAATGAAATACATATGTAAAAATAAGACTACTAACTTAATGATTTCGAAACGAGACATATATGTAACGATTATCGTTGTAACGACATTTAACTGTATATACATCATACTAAGATATATTATATATCATAATATCATGATAATATAACACTTTAACATCTCATTTGTTATAATAAACAATGGGTTAACAACATTCAACAAGATCGTTAACCTAAAGGTTTCAAAACAACATTTACATGTAACGACTAACGATGACTTAACGACTCAGTTAAAATGTATATACATGTAGTGTTTTAATATGTATTCATACACTTTTGAAAGACTTCAAGACACTTATCAAAATACTTCTACTTAACAAAAATGCTTACAATTACATCCTTGTTCAGTTTCATCAACAATTCTACTCGTATGCACCCGTATTCGTTCTCGTACAATACACAGCTTTTAGATGTATGTACTATTGGTATATACACTCCAATGATCACTCTTAGTAGCCCATGTGAGTCACTTAACACATGTGGGAACCATCATTTGACAACTAGCATGAAATATCTCATAAAATTACAAAAATATGAGTAATCATTCATGACTTATTTACATGAAAACAAAATTACATATCCTTTATATCTAATCCATACACCAACGACCAAAAACACCTACAAACACTTTCATTCTTCAATTTTATTCATCTAATTGATCTCTCTCAAGTTCTATCTTCAAGTTCTAAGTGTTCTTCATAAATTCTACAAGTTCTAGTTACATAAAATCAAGAATACTTTCAAGTTTGCTAGCTCACTTTCAATCTTGTAAGGTGATCATCCAACCTCAAGAAATCTTTGTTTCTTACAGTAGGTTATCATTCTAATACAAGGTAATAATCATATTCAAACTTTGGTTCAATTTCTATTACTATAACAATCTTATTTCAAGTGATGATCTTACTTGAACTTGTTTTTGTGTCATGATTCTGCTTCAAGAACTTCGAGCCATCCAAGGATCCATTGAAGCTAGATCCATTTTTCTCTTTTTCAGTAGGTTTATCCAAGGAACTTAAGGTAGTAATGATGTTCATAACATCATTCGATTCATACATATAAAGCTATCTTATTCGAAGGTTTAAACTTGTAATCACTAGAACATAGTTTAGTTAATTCTAAACTTGTTCGCAAACAAAAGTTAATCCTTCTAACTTGACTTTTAAAATCAACTAAACACATGTTCTATATCTATATGATATGTTAACTTAATGATTTAAAACCTGGAAACACGAAAAACACCGTAAAACCGGATTTACGCCGTCGTAGTAACACCGCGGGCTGTTTTGGGTTAGTTAATTAAAAACTATGATAAACTTTGATTTAAAAGTTGTTATTCTGAGAAAATGATTTTTATTATGAACATGAAACTATATCCAAAAATTATGGTTAAACTCAAAGTGGAAGTATGTTTTCTAAAATGGTCATCTAGACGTCGTTCTTTCGACTGAAATGACTACCTTTACAAAAACGACTTGTAACTTATTTTTCCAACTATAAACCTATACTTTTTTGTTTAGATTCATAAAATAGAGTTCAACATGAAACCATAGCAATTTGATTCACTCAAAACGGATTTAAAATGAAGAAGTTATGGGTAAAACAAGATTGGATAATTTTTCTCATTTTAGCTACGTGAAAATTGGTAACAAATCTATTCCAACCATAACTTAATCAACTTGTATTTTATATTATGTAATCTTGAGATACCATAGACACGTATACAATGTTTCGACCTATCATGTCGACACATCTATATATATTTCGGAACAACCATAGACACTCTATATGTGAATGTTGGAGTTAGCTATACAGGGTTGAGGTTGATTCCAAAATATATATAGTTTGAGTTGTGATCAATACTGAGATACGTATACACTGGGTCGTGGATTGATTCAAGATAATATTTATCGATTTATTTCTGTACATCTAACTGTGGACAACTAGTTGTAGGTTACTAACGAGGACAGCTGACTTAATAAACTTAAAACATCAAAATATATTAAAAGTGTTGTAAATATATTTTGAACATACTTTGATATATATGTATATATTGTTATAGGTTCGTGAATCAACCAGTGGCCAAGTCTTACTTCCCGACGAAGTAAAAATCTGTGAAAGTAAGTTATAGTCCCACTTTTAAAATCTAATATTTTTGGGATGAGAATACATGCAGGTTTTATAAATGATTTACAAAATAGACACAAGTACGTGAAACTACATTCTATGGTTGAATTATCGAAATCGAATATGCCCCTTTTTATTAAGTCTGGTAATCTAAGAATTAGGGAACAGACACCCTAATTGACGCGAATCCTAAAGATAGATCTATTGGGCCTAACAAACCCCATCCAAAGTACCGGATGCTTTAGTACTTCGAAATTTATATCATATCCGAAGGGTGTCCCGGAATGATGGGGATATTCTTATATATGCATCTTGTTAATGTCGGTTACCAGGTGTTCACCATATGAATGATTTTTATCTCTATGTATGGGATGTGTATTGAAATATGAAATCTTGTGGTCTATTATTATGATTTGATATATATAGGTTAAACCTATAACTCACCAACATTTTTGTTGATGTTTTAAGCATGTTTATTCTCAGGTGATTATTAAGAGCTTCCGCGGTTGCATACTAAAATAAGGACAAGATTTGGAGTCCATGTTTGTATGATATTGTGTAAAAACTGCATTCAAGAAACTGATTTCGATGTAACATATTTGTATTGTAAACCATTATGTAATGGTCGTGTGTAAACAGGATATTTTAGATTATCATTATTTGATAATCTACGTAAAGCTTTTTAAACCTTTATTTATGAAATAAAGGTTATGGTTTGTTTTAAAAATGAATGCAGTCTTTGAAAAACGTCTCATATAGAGGTCAAAACCTCGCAACGAAATCAATTAATATGGAACGTTTTTAATCAATAAGAACGGGACATTTCAAACACCACCTTCTAACCGCCACCTTATCATTCACCACCTTAAACAATCGCCACTCTACATTATCTGTTTTCTGGTTCTTTGATCGTTGCAAACAACCACCGCAGCCACTGAATTCTACTGCACGTCCCACTTGAAGGTTCATGGTTCCGATCAGAACAAACTCAAAGTACCCTCACAACCCACCACTAGCTTCCTTTTAAATATAAAGTCTAAACAAAGATGTTGGGTAGCTAATGATTGGCTGTTTAAACAGTTTATATATTTTTTTTTGCGACCAACTTGTCCCCACTAACAATCTTATCTTATTCCATCACAATTATAATTGTTTTATTCATGATGAAGTCATACGGAGCCAAGATGCACATAACTTTCTTTAATTTTTTTTTTTTAACGTGGCCAAGTAATAATGGTGGACCAAGATGATTACCTTTCACTTACCACACCATGTCTTTATTTGTGCAAATAGCTGGAAAGTTAATACTCAACTTGTTGCTTTGAATTTAGGCCGTAGGCCTTTAATTTCTGTGAAGGACCGAGTTTTGTTTTTTTTTCTTCATTTGGACTCATGAGATTTTTGGTTGGGCCGTATTTTCTATTTGATTGGGCTTGGAAACTGCCTTGGGATCGAAAGAGATGCAGGCCAGATGCATCTGATCATAAATGTTGAGAAATGAAAATGGGTTTTATATATATTAAATAAATAAAAACGCGGGATGATACGAGAAAGTGATAACCGGAGCAGTGGTTGAGTATGGTGTTGGGCGAACGAGAGGTCGTGGGTTCGAGACCGGTCTGAGTCATTTATTTTTAGAAAAAGCTTTAAAGGTAGCATTATTATTATTATTATTATTATTATTATTATTATTATTATTATTATTATTATTATTATTATTATTATTATTATTATTATTATTATTATTATTATTATTATTATTATTATTATTATTGTTATTGTTATTATTGTTAACATTATTATTATTAGTATCATTTTATTGAAGACTATCATTTTTGTTAAAAGTATCACTTTTATTATTATTATCATTATTTGAAAAGTTATCTTTTTATCAAAATTATTATTATTACTATCATTATTATTATTTTGACATTAATGTTATTATTTTTATATTATCAATATTATTATCATAATAACTATTATTATTATTATTATTATTATTATTATTGTAAAATAAAACAACCATTTATTTATTATTGTCAATATTATTTTATCAATTAACTATTAGCTATATAAAATCATATTCATTACATATCACATAATTATATTAATATTTTATAATAAATATTAGTAAATATAATTAGTTAGGTTATTAATGAGACACATAATTAAAATAACAACTAAATCACTAATAATATATAAATTTGTTCAATTACCATTTTATGTATTAATATATATACAAATGATATAGGTTCGTGAATCCAAGGCCAATCCTATTTTTGTTCAATGTCGTCATATGTATTTTTACTACAAAATACATTATAGGTGAGTTTCATTTGCTCCCTTTTTAATTGCTTTTGCAATATATATTTTTGGGCTGAGAATACATGCGCTGCTTTTATAAATGTTTACAAAATAGACACAAGTACTTAAAAATATATTCTACGTTGAGTTGTACCACTGGCATATTTCCCTGTAGCTTGGAAACTACTATTTACATGGGTATTGTAAACGCGAATCCTGTTGATAGATCTATCGGGCCTGACAACCCCAACCGAACTGGACGACCAGTATTCAACGGTTGCACAGTACTTCGTTTTGGTGACTACACTTGGTACGGTGTAGTGAGATTTCATAATAAAGGAATATGCGACATTGATTAAATGTTAAGTATGGTTACCAAGTGCTCAACCACTTAGAATGCTTTACATACACTTGCGAGTGTATTATGTTTATGATAACGGAAATCTTGTGTTCTATTAATATATTGAAATGATTATTATGATAAACCTATGAACTCACCAACCTTTTTGGTTGACACTTTTAAGCATATTTATTCTCAGGTATGAATTAAGTCTTCCGCTGTGCATTAGCTCATTTTAAGGACATTACTTGGAGTTGATCATCGCAATGGGACCAAATGTTGATGACTTTGCCCAGGAGGATAAGGACAGGTTGTTACAGTTGGTATCAGAGCAGTGGTCTTAGCGAACCAGGTCTTGTATAAGTGTGTCTAACTGATAGTTGTTTAGATGCATTAGTGAGTCTGGACTTCGACCGTGTCGGCATGTCAAAAGTTTTGCTTATCATTTAGTGTCGAAAAATTATTTGCTTATCATCCTTAAAGTCTAGACATGTCTTACTGCCTCTATTGCATAGACAGTGTATAGATAAATTCATATCTTAGCGTATCTGCTAATTCATATCTTAGCATATCTATTACTGTAAACTTTGCCTAACATATTCCGTAGATTCCTCCGTAACTTATGGGATTTTAGTATTATATATGCATATGTAAATTATGTATTGTAGGGTACTAATCAATATCCTATAATCTATTTCTTATCGAAAATCCTTCATCTGATCGTACGAGATGAATCCCTCAACTAGTTCGAATTCCTCGGATTCCGACAGCTACTCTAATATAGAGTTTCACCTAAGCTCCGAAAGTAGTGTCACCAGAATGAATCAACCAATCATCCATCTCCACTTCATCTGATGGGTTCGTTGTCGACTTAATCAATGGAGACACTCAGAAGGCGATCCCTTCCACTAACCGAATTCACTTTTTGATGAAGAACCTGAAGCACTTACCGGTGAACCTGTTCGTAATACCATTTTCAGCCTCAGTTCCAGAGTAGTTCGATACGATTATATTCTATCCACAATTCTGAATCTTGTTCATCCGCTCATTTCAACCGACAATCATCCCGGAATAATAGAAAAAGTCAACGAATTTCGCGCTCGAGTTGTAGCTTTGGAAAATATGGTGCAAAACCTACCAGCTTCAGCAACATCACCGGCACCAGCAGTACCACCAGCATCGGCACCAGTATCACCAATAACACCAGCCTCAACATCACACGCCTCAATATCACCATCCGTACTTCAAATATGATCTCCGTTCTACATATCATTCTACACCGACTATCTTCGTTCTACATATCGTTCTATATCAATTACCTTTGTTCTACATGACAATTATGTAATCTCTAATGTTTTAGAGATTATATATTCTTGTTCTAACAGTAAATCAAATGAGATTAATATCATATTAACTCATTAAATCCATGATTACATCTAAAGAAAATATATATGCAAGTATATTTTCATAAAGATTGTAATTAAAAATTCGTTTGTACAAACTGTTAATGGTGAAAATATTTTAACGGGTAGGTAATACCTGAGGAATATTTAGATTTCACATTAATAAGTTGCACTGTACATTCTTCGACTCTGATTCAACAGTCAGTCACTATTCTACTTATATCCATAGATATACGTATGCGTTCATCACAGAATCCATTTTCGTTCAATTTCATATTTGGATTTTGACCTATCAGAATCCAACAAGTGGCATAATGAAGAAAACATCGGACAAAGTAAAATTTGTTAGAAACAAACGAACTAACTAATTGAAATATTGTTAAGAATCCACGCTAACTGTTCCTAGCTAACTGTTCCTAGCTAACTGGTTACATTTTATTTATCGCAATTTACATTCTCGCAATTTTATTTATCGTCATTTAATTTCTGTATTTATTTTACACATTTTAAATAACGGGACACGTATACAAGGTTTCGACATATCATATCGACCCATCTATATATATATTTCGGAACAACCATAGACACTTTATATGTGAATGTTGGAGTTGGCTATACAGGGTTGAGGTTGATTCCAAAATATATATATGGTTTGAGTTGTGATCAATACTGAGACCGGTACACGGGTCACGATACGTATTAATTAATTCGAATATTATATATTAAATTATATATGAATATATTGGACTATTGGACAATTGGACTATTGGACTGCTAACTTTGGAAAATTAAAATGAATTAAAATATTGATTATAACATATGAAACTAAACAATTCTTCAAGTTTGCCACTTGATTTCATCTTAAACCTCATTTGTACCTCAACAATACAATCCGCGTTCAAATCTTTCATGATTTTTGAAAACACCTCGATCAGGAGGTTGAACCAACCGCACTTCATCTACGGAAGAAAAGATTTATGCATATAGTTATGCACCTGAAAAACTCTCGGAACCTGATTAAACGTTTAACACGTATCTGTGCTAGCTCCGTTGGCATTGTTATCACCGAAGATAACATTGCAATCCTTTTTCAAAGTAGCCAATTTTGTCACAGCTCCAGCAAGTCAACTTCAACTTTCATTCGGGTTTGCCTTATTATAACCTTGATATATATATGCGTGCTCATTTATTGTTACCAGAGAACCTTTCATATACCACCATATTACCATCAGCTTTTAATCATTCTAAAAACACAATTCTCCTGAAACTAACTCGGTTTGATAACCGATGACCCAGATCAGTTAACTTTGAAAATGCTGACGAAGCAGCATGTTGTAGATGATCTTAATGGCCAAAAGTTTGATGATAAAGAAAGGAGTGTTAGGAAAGCTCGATAGAAAATTTGGTACTGAAAAATGGATTGAGCAAACCATGAAGGAGACCAAGGACAAATACAAGGACCAAACCCTATATTCAAAGAACCCAGATAAATCTGGATCCAATGAAATCTTTAGAGAATATCTTGCTCCGTACCTACGTTAAGATCTTGCGGAAAATTTTTTTCCTCATCAACCTTCGAACTTAGAAATTCCAAAATATCATCATAAATATCTTCGATATTTCTGAGGATATTTTCATAAATATTCTTGTCCGAAATTATCTACCTCTTCGTGTTTTCTGTATTCCATTATATTGGTAACTTCTATAAAATCTAAGTATAAATTATGAATGTTTCTGGAGTAGTGTTGGGAATTGAAGCATGGGTTAGTATAATATAATGCGCTAGGCCAACGTAATTATATTACAGTAAGTCATGCTAAGTATCTAATGGAACGTGGTGATTCACTGATCCTACCGTCATCATGTGCGATGTTACACGACTCTTTCATTCTATTTAATTTCTAAGCATATCACGGAAGTATTTCCTTTGATATTTCTGTTCTTCCATAATTCTAACAGTTTGCTAATAAATCGTGCGATTACATTTTCTTTCTGATTAGAAGATTTCCTTAAATTCCTTGAATACCAGAAATCCACCATAACTACGTCAAAAGTTAAAACGAACCTCTATTTACTTCATTTTACTCTTTTGTGACAGCTTCACTCGTACGCTTCACATGATAAAATCGTTTTATCTATATTAATCAATAACGATAAAAATCTAATTATCAACTCATATTCGTCATGAAAACATTTTTATTGTTAGCCATGACGACCTCACTCAAATTTCGGGACGAAATTTCTTTAACGGGTAGGTACTGTCACGACCCGGAAAATTTCGACTAATTTTGAACCAAACTCTTGATACGATTTAATATTTTTGACACAATAAGAAAAGTCTGTTAGGTTGAGTCTTAAAAAGTTTGAACTGTTTCATATATTCAATTGACCTTCGACTGTTCACGACGATTCACGAACAACTATTTGTAAATAGATATGTATATAGATATATATAAATAAATATATTTATATAATAACTTGAACTGATATTTATCTACTGAATGAAATTGTTGTTATAAATAATTATGTAAAATAAAATACTAAGTAATGAAATTATTATATATACACATATGAATAATAATATTAAAGTTATTTGTTTTAAAAATATATATATATAATTAGTAAAGTCATTTATGTAATAAAACTTGTTATTTATAATATATATATACATATATATAGTATATTGAAAATGAATGATTTCGGGCTTAATTAGTAAACGTCAGAAACACTCGGTTGACGTTTCGTTAGTTTTAATGTAGATATTGTACATGTTCATGAAAGATTGAAATAAAAGTTGGACTGTAAATCGATTACAAAGATTTTAGGTTTGTTAAAAATATTTTTACCTTTTTAGTTTAGATTTTAGTACTCCGTACATATTATTTGGAACAGAAAATAAATAATTACCGAACCTTTTTGATCAGGTTTCAAACAGTTAATGAGTGAAATAATAAAATATAATTAAGCTAAAAATTTGGGATTTTTAGGAGCACTTTTATATATTAACTGTTTAGCAATGGACACGATATAGCACTCCGCGAATTGAAAATATCTAAGTGTCGGCAGATATTACTGGTTACTTACTATTCTCAGTTCATGATACACGTTTTTATTATAATTAATATTATATTATTATTATATTATTAAGTTATTAGTTAATCATTTGTATTTACATATATATATATATATATATAATATATATATGAATATGATATGTCTATATATATAGATATAGATATACATCGACACTCTGATATGGTAACTGCATATCTCCATCCGACACCACCCTACAATCACCATCTAACCACCATCTCCTACCACCCTTTGAGCACCCATAAACCATAACCCAAGAACCACCCTCCTCTTTCTCCATCGATCAAACCAACACCCATTTTTTTTTTAGAACAAACCTCCACCGGCCACCTTCTATCTTCAAACCATCACCTTCACCACTTCAATCGAACACCTTCATCATCGAATACCATTGACAACCGTTTAACCAACATCTCTCTCTCTACAATTCTCCTTCTTGAACCATTATAAACCGTCCACAGCACCTTCTTTTATGCAACTACTATTGCTACTATCGAACGGTTTCTGTTTCAATTCTCAACTTAATCGCTGTAACTATGTTTCTGTTTCAGTCATCAAACACAGCCCAAACCCAACACTCAATTATTAATTTCGCTGTTGTTCATTGCTACTGCCTCGCGACTGTTTTTCCACCACCATCCAAGAACCACTTCAAACTCGATATAATACTTTCTGTTTATAATCTAAACCCAAATAACCACACCATCAACCTCCTGGCGGCAGCTGCTACTTGACGTCTTTCAGTTTTCTATGATCAATTGGAAACCATCAAACACCAACACCACCTTCTAACCGCCACCTTATCATTCACCACCTTAAACAATCGCCACTCTACATTATCTGTTTTCTGGGTCTTCGATCGTTGCAAACAACCACCGCAGCCACTGAATTCTACTGTACGTCCAACTTGAAGGTTCATGGTTCCGATCAGAACAAACTCAAAGTACCCTCACAACCCACCACTAGCTTCATTTTAAATATAAAGTCTAAACAAAGATGTTGGGTAGCTAATGATCGGCTATTTAAACAGTTTATATATTTTTTTTTGCGACCAACTTGTCCCCACTTACAATCTTATCTTATTCCATCACAATTATAATTGTTTTATTCATGATGAAGTCATACGGAGCCAAGATGCACACAACTTTCTTTATTTATTTTTTTGTTAACGTGGCCAAGTAATAATGGTGGACCAAGATGATTACCTTTCACTTACCACACCATGTCTTTATTTGTGAAAACAGCTGGAAAGTTAATACTCAACTTGTTGCTTTGAATTTAGGCCGTAGGCCTTTAATTTCTGTGAAGGGCCGAGTTTTGTTTTTTTTCTTCATTTGGACTCATGAGATTTTTGGTTGGGCCGTATTTTCTATTTGATTGGGCTTGGAAACTGCCTTAGGATCGAAAGAGATGCAGGCCAGATGCATCTGATCATAAATGTTGAGAAATGAAAATGGGTTTTATATATATTAAATAAATAAAAACGCGGGATGATACGAGAAAGTGATAACCGGAGCAGTGGTTGAGTATGGTGTTGGGCGAACGAGAGGTCGTGGGTTTGAGACCGGTCTGAGTCATTTATTTTTAGAAAAAGCTTTAAAGGTAGCATTATTATTATTATTATTATTATTATTATTATTATTATTATTATTATTATTATTATTATTATTGTTATTATTGTTAACATTATTATTATTAGTATCATTTTATTGAAGACTATCATTTTTGTTAAAAGTATCACTTTTATTATTATTATCATTATTTGAAAAGTTATCTTTTTATCAAAATTATTATTATTACTATCATTATTATTATTTTGACATTAATGTTATTATTTTTATATTATCAATATTATTATCATAATAACTATTATTATTATTATTATTATTATTATTATTGTAAAATAAAACAACCATTTATTTATTATTGTCAATATTATTTTATCAATTAACTATTAGCTATATAAAACCATATTCATTACATATCACATAATTATATTAATATTTTATAATAAATATTAGTAAATATAATTAGTTAGGTTATTAATGAGACACATAATTAAAATAACAACTAAATCACTAATAATATATAAATTTGTTCGATTACCATTTTATGTATTAATATATATACAAATGATATAGGTTCGTGAATCCAAGGCCAATCCTATTTTTGTTCAATGTCGTCATATGTATTTTTACTACAAAATACATTATAGGTGAGTTTCATTTGCTCCCTTTTTAATTGCTTTTGCAATATATATTTTTGGGCTGAGAATACATGCGCTGCTTTTATAAATGTTTACAAAATAGACACAAGTACTTAAAAATATATTCTACGTTGAGTTGTACCACTGACATATTTCCCTGTAGCTTGGTAACTACTATTTACATGGGTATTGTAAACGCGAATTCTGTTGATAGATCTATCGGGCCTGACAACCCCAACCGGACTGGACGACCAGTATTCAACGGTTGCACAGTACTTCGTTTTGGTGACTACACTTGTTACGGTGTAGTGAGATTTCATAATAAAGGGAATATGCGACGTTGATTAAATGTTAAGTATGGTTACCAAGTGCTCAACCACTTAGAATGCTTTACATACACTTGCGAGTGTATTATGTTTATGATAACGGAAATCTTGTGGTCTATTAATATATTGAAATGATTATTATGATAAACCTATGAACTCACCAACCTTTTTGGTTGACACTTTTAAGCATATTTATTCTCAGGTATGATTAAGTCTTCCGCTGTGCATTAGCTCATTTTAAGGACATTACTTGGAGTTGATCATCGCAATGGGACCAAATGTTGATGACTTCGTCCAGGAGGATAAGGACGGGTTGTTACACATCTCTAATAAACGCAGCGGGTGTCTACAAAGCATGACTAGTACGACGGAAGCAAGCAAACCTTAAGCACCTGAGAAAAACATGCTTAAAAACGTCAACACAAAGGTTGGTGAGCTATAGTTTAAGTATAACAGTAATGTAAGGTAGGCCACGAGATTTCAATGCTTCAACAGCGTTTCAAAACAGTATGAAAAGTATATGTATAACCGTGGGCACTTGGTAACTAACTTAACGTAAATAACACCCCCTAAAAGTACACTTGGCGAGTGCGTATGTTTACGAAATATTAAACACCCATTAAATGCTAGCGCTACTAGCCCGAGTGGGGATGTCAAACCCTATGGATCCATATCTAAGATTCGCGTTCACCGGTTCAAAGACCAATGACTAAACGTTACCGAGCTAAGGGGAAAGTTTATGCCGTTGTATAACCCACACATATATAAAGTTTAAGTACTCGTGCCTAGTATGTAAAATGTAAAATGCGCATGTATTCTCAGTTCCCAAGATATTTAAAGTAAAAAGGGATGCTATAACTCACAGTGGAAAGTAGTAAAAGTCGATACACGGGAATAGTAAGCAAGTAGTTTGGTCCGGAAGGTCCTCAACCTAAGTCAAAAGTTACTAAGTCAGTAAATCGTTCCCAAAGATTTAAAAGTATGTAAATTAGGTCTTAAGTACCATCATCATTCATCATCAAACAAAAAGTTTAAAGTAAGTTTTAAGTCAAGACTAGGGTTTGAAACAAGGGCTGACTTCGTTCAGTCGCCACGACCTCTATAAAAACTTAAATATGGTGAGACCAGTGGCCATGGCTCCGTATATGAGTCCCCTAGGTACTGACCAATTTACAGAACCAAACTCGTCTTCGTTTGACCGTGGTGACGGTTTAAGTGCGAGTAGGTCAGAAATTTCAGCACAGCGTTAATAGGGTGTAGTGACTTTCGGGAGGCCATAGATCCTAAACCGTAACTTGGATTAAGACGAGGTCTAAACGGAAAATCATCTACTCGAACCGAACTAACTGAAAATCAACTTTCTAGTAGCCCAGGTTGTAGTGACCTGAACTTTTCCATGTTTATATATATTAAATGAAATTGATATTTATATGATTAAGTGTTTCCAACATGTTAAGCAATCAAACTTGTTAAGACTTGATTAATTGAAATAGGTTTCATATAGACAATTAACCACCCAAGTTGACCGGTGATTCACGAACGTTAAAACTTGTAAAAACTATATGATGACATATATATGATTATATATATAGTTAACATGATATTATGATAAGTAAGTATCTCACTAGGTATTTTAACAATGAGTTATATATATATATATATATATATATATATATATATATATATATATATATATATATATATATATATATATATATATATATATATAACGATTATCGTTATAACAACGTCATACTAAATACATATGAATCATATTAAGATATTGTTACACTATGTTTAATAATGATAAATGATAAGTAAACATGTCATTAAGTGTATTAACAATGAACTACATATGTAAAAACAAGACTACTAACTTAATGATTTCGAAACGAGACATATATGTAACGATTATCGTTGTAACAACATTTAACTGTATATATATCATACTAAGATATATTAATATATCATAATATCATGATAATGTAATAATTTAACATCTCTTTAGATATAATAAACAATGGGTTAACAACATTTAACAAGATCGTTAACCTAAAGGTTTCAAAACAACATTTACATGTAACGACTAACGATGACTTAACGACTCAGTTAAAATGTATATACATGTAGTGTTTTAATATGTATTCATACACTTTTGAAAGACTTCAAGAAACTTATCAAAATACTTCTACTTAACAAAAATGCTTACAATTACATCCTCGTTCAGTTTCATCAACAATTCTACTCGTATGCACCCGTATTCGTACTCGTACAATACACAGCTTTTAGATGTATGTACTATTGGTATATACACTCCAATGATCAGCTCTTAGCAGCCCATGTGAGTCACCTAACACATGTGGGAACCATCATTTGGCAACTAGCATGAAATATCTCATAAAATTACAAAAATATTAGTAATCATTCATGACTTATTTACAAGTAAACAAAATTACACATCTTTTATATCTAATCCATATACCAACGACCAAAAACACCTACAAACACTTTCATTCTTCAATTTTTTTCATCTAATTGATCTCTCTCAAGTTCTATCTTCAAGTTCTAAGTGTTCTTCATAAATTCTATAAGTTCTAGTTTCATAAAATCAAGAATACTTCTAAGTTTGCTAGCTTACTTCCAATCTTGTAAAGTGTAAGACCCAAATATTTCATTGTATACTTGTGTGAATAAGTGATTCAAGTTGTGGGGTTTACGTTATATATAATTAAAGGGCAAAAGAAGCTGAACTGGGCATTTGGCGCGCCGCGCGGCCTTATGGCGCGCCGCGCCATTTCGGGCTGACAGATTCTTCCTTCTTTTTAAATTAGATATTTTGGGGAAAATTTGGTAAAATCACTTTGGGGTCTGACTTTAAGGCCCCAAATCAGTTTTTGGAGTCTCCTTTACTCCATTTCCATCTACCTTATCACTTTCCATTAAATCCTAGAGAGAGAGGAAGATCTAGAGTGAGAGAGCTCCATTAAAGGAAGAAGAAAGTTGAATCGGGTCTTAGTGCGAGTTCTAAAGTAGTTCATCTAGTCGCTAGCTACGTGGTGATTGTGTTGGTAAGTTATAAAATCTAATTTCTTACTTTAATTGTATTAAGGGTTAGGGTTTGGGTTATTTGCACATAAAAACCCATTTGTTAACGAATTAAGGGTTTTTAGGTGAATTTGGGTCATGAAGACTCAAAGTTGACTAACTAGAGTTTTCTAAGTACTAATCTATGTTTATGAGCTTAAATTAGTTAGTTAAATCACTAGCACACTTAAATATATGTAAAGGGGTGTTAAGTGGGTTAGTGGATGACCCGAAATAGGGGTATTGACTTAAATGGTCAAATGGGTCAAAATGGTCCTAAGTGGGTTAATGTATGTGTTTGATGCATAAACCTTGTATTGGAAAGCATCTTAGGACTTAACTTGGCTAAGGATTAAGGTTTTGGTTATGATTGACCCAAATATTAGGGTTAAGGGGGCAAATTGGTCGAGATTGCCCCATGGGTCAAAATGACTATAGAATGGAGTTTGAGTTGGTTGACCAACTTGAGTTTGTGATTGATATTATGTATAATGTAATAGGTACGTTACATTGAAGATTTCCGAGCTTATAAACCTCTCATCAAGACTTTGAGGTGAGTGGAAAATCTATATATGTATGTATATGATTTACATACCGTATTAATGGTGTCACATAGCCGTTTTGTGACCGTAGTTGTGAGACATAGCCGTTTTGTCCACGTTTTATATATTTATACACATAGCCGTGTTTGTGCATATAGTGGCGAGTAATAGCCGTGTTTTACTCCTACATTATTATTCGAGTTATTGTGCACATAGCTGTGTTTGTGTACATGATTGTGAGTAATAGCCGTGTTTTACTCACACGTTGATCAAGTGATGTCATAGCCATTTTTGGGAACACTTGGGGGTGATGCCATAGCCGTTTTTGGAACACCTCGGGGGGTTAGCATACCATAGCCGTTTTTGGGAGCTAACGGTTGTTATGAACATCGGTGACTTGTTTCGCGAAGTCATTCCCTTGCGAATATATTGGTTAACCATGGTTTATAGTTGTTGACGTTAGCATTAAATTATTATTATGAATATTATGCTATTGATGTTGCTAGTTGTACGATTTGATGGTACTAGCTTGTTATTGAGGCGTTATGCGTTTGTATGCGTTATATGATATCGTGGATGCGAGTAGGTAAGTCTTATATGCATGTATATATTTATTCTACTCACTAAGCGTTAGCTTACCCTCTCGTTGTTTACCATTTTATAGGTTCCGGCGTGGATAAGGGTAAGGGCATACGGTTGGATTAGAGATCCCGCTTGTTAAGGGACGCCTTTTGGAAGTTTAGTTCTTGGAGTTTGACCGAGACTTGGGTAGTTTAATCCCAAACGCCATGCTTGTAGTGTAGTTTGGTACTTAAACTTTTTGGCGGTCAAAACTCATAATTTGTATTAAACTCGTAAAACGGCCGAAGTGAGCCCCGCTTTGTAAAACTCATTTTACGTTTGAATTGTGTTAGTTTTACATATTTGAATGTGTGGTTAAAAGCGTGTTGTCTAAAAATGTCGGGAACTAGTCGATCTTTTTCGCATTTTGAGACTTTCCGGACAGACCCGAATGGCGCGCCGCGCCAATTCACTGTGCAGCAATTTTTTTTATTATTTTGTATTTTTGGACGTGGTTTGCTCGCGGGTTGGTTTGGGTTGTTACAAGTGGTATCAGAGCATGGTCTAAGGGATTTAGGCGACTTGAGATAGGTGCCTAGACTTAGACTTTATTGTGTGTACGTGTTATGCGGGACTTGTAGGACTTTGGGTCTAATCGGGAATTGTTAGTACTTTGGTTTATGTGAACTAACCTTGTGCTAATGGTTTTGTGTTGTGTTTAGCAATCATCAAGCGAGATGGACGTAGTACTAGCAAGTTAATGCGACGTGCCCGCGTAACAATGATTAGCTACCGTTGTTACGGGTGCAAATCGTGTCAAACAAGTAATGTACGACGATTGTCAAGCAAGATGGAGTAGCGTGGTGTATATGTATATACTTATGTGTTAAGTCCTTTCGTTCTGTTGTTTAAATCTTTTTCGTTTTATAGAATGAAGATGAGAAATGGACACGACACCAATGACGGAAGTACGAGTGAGGACATTGAGTTCACGGCCAAAGTTGAGTCCATCTTTAAACGACAAAAGGCGGAGTTCCTCGAGGATGTTAAGAAAATGTTTCTAGATACGATTGACGAGCAATTAGTCAATGTAGTTAAGGAGCAAGTGAAGGTCGTTCTTCAAGGGGATAATGTGGGGAGACGGGACTTCTTCTATAAGAATTTCAAGGACTCTCAACCTCCTACCTTCGATGGTGAACGGGACCCACTTAAGAGTGCCCGTTGGATCTCCGACATGGAGGGGGCTTTTCGTACGTGTGAATGTTGTCTTGATAAAAAGACGAGATATGGTTGTAGCATGTTAAGAGGTGATGCTAAATTGTGGTGGGACGCGAAGATCCGACTTTATAGCGAAGAACAGTGCATGGAGTTCACATGGAATGAATTCAAGGCGGAGTTTTTCAATGAATACCGAACTTCGGTCGATCTTACAAGGCTTAAGGATGAACTACGTTCCTTGAGGCAAGGGTCGATGGATTTGAACAATCTCAAATCCGTGTTTTTGTCCAAGACCCAATTTTGCCCGGAGTATGTCGGGAATGATAAAATGTTGAAAGAAGATTTCTATCGAATCTTGAATGATAACTATCAAGAGAAAATTAGTGTGAACGTGGTGAAGAGCTTTGATGAATTGTTCAATATGGCAAAGGGTTTTGAAGCGCTTGTGTTGAGAAAGAGTAGTTTTACTTTTGGAAAGAGGAAGTTCGAGAATTTGAGTCAATCGAGCTTTTCCCACAAAAAGAACAAGAAGGGGTCCGAAAGCGTCGGAAGTGTGAAGAAGGGTGGTTCAAATACTTTTGCGCCTACTTGTTATAGTTGCGGGAAGTCGGGTCATTACGCCCGTGATTGTTTGACCAAGTCGGTCACGTGTTTTAATTGTGGGAAGGAGGGGCACAAGAGGCCGAAATGTCCCGATTTGAATAATGATCATGTCAAGAAGTTAGAAAAGGCGGCGGGTACGGCTAGGGGTCGCAACTATTTGATGACCAATGATGAAGCCAAACAATCGAACGAAGTTGTCTCAGGTACTTTCATGCTTAATTCTAATCCGGCAAGGATTCTCTTTGATAGTGGTGCAAATTTGTCGTTTGTGTCTCCTAAATTTGTGCCTAAACTTAATAGACCGTTAGCTAAGTTAAGTCGTCCAGTAGAAGTCGAAATAGCGGACGGCAAGACAGTGCTAGTGGTCGATGTATGCAAAAATTGTGATGTTGTGTTTGGTGCCGAAAACTTTAAGATAGATCTCATTCCAATGACTTTGGGCGATTTTGATATTGTTGTGGGTATGGATTGGCTCGATCATAATAGAGCCGATATTGCATGCCATGAAAAATTTATTCGTGTGAAGACACCAAGTGGGGGAGTGTTAATTATTCACGGTTATAAGCGTAGAAGACTTGTGCCGATATGCACTTTTGCACGGGCACGTCGTCTCCTCGATAGTGGTGGCATGGCTTTTCTTTCCCATGTTGTTGATACTCGTGATGAGTCACCACCCATTCTTGAAATTCCAGTGGTTAGTGATTTCGAAGACGTTTTTCTGGACGAGTTACCGGGTGTTCCGGCGGAAAGACAAGTTGAATTTTGCATTGAGTTGGTTCCGGGGGCTACCCCCATTGCTAAAACTCCTTATCGTTTAGCACCGACATAAATGCAAGAGTTGTTAAATCAAATCCAAGAGTTACTTAAGAAGGGTTTTATTCGACCGAGTGCTTCGCCATGAGGCGCTCCGGTTTTATTCGTGAAAAAAAGGATGGTAGTATGCGAATGTGCATCGATTACCGGGAGTTGAATAAAGTGACGATCAAGAATCGTTATCCTTTGCCTAGGATTGACAATTTGTTTGACCAACTCCAAGGTGCAACGTATTTCTCTAAAATCGACCTACGGTCCGGCTATCACCAAATGCGGGTCCGTGAGGAAGATATCGAGAAAACTGCTTTTCGAACGCGTTATGGGCATTTTGAGTTTGTGGGTATTCCTTTTGGTCTTACGAATGCACCGGCGGCATTCATGGACCTTATGAACCGAGTGTGCCAACCTATGTTGGACAAGTCGGTGATTGTGTTCATTGACGACATACTAGTCTACTCGAAAAGTATGAACGAACATGAACGTCATTTGCGTGAAGTATTGAAGACGTTAAGAAAGGAGAAGTTGTATGCCAAGTTCTCCAAATGTGAATTTTGGCTAAGGGAGGTTCAATTCCTTGGCCACATTGTGAACAAAGGTGGTATTCAAGTAGATCCGGGGAAGATTGAGACGGTGAAGAGTTGGAGACAACCGACTATGCCTACGGAGGTCCGAAGTTTTCTCGGATTGGCCGGTTATTATCGTCGGTTTATCCAAGACTTTTCTAAGATTGCTTCTTCGTTGACGAAATTGACAAGGAAGAACGCGAGGTTTGTTTGGGAGAACGAGCAAGAAATTGCTTTTCAATTGTTAAAAGAGAAGTTGTGCCAAGCTCCGGTGTTAGTTTTGCCGGAATGGGTGGAAGACATGACGGTTTATTGTGATGCTTCGTTAAATGGGCCCGGGTGTGTTCTAATGCAAAGAGGTCAAGTCATCGCTTATGCCTCTCGACAATTAAAGGAACACGAAACGAGATATCCGACTCATGATCTTGAGTTGGCGGCGGTTGTGCATGCGTTGAAAATTTGGCGCCACTACTTGTATGGTGTCAAGAGTACGATATATTCGGATCATAAAAGTTTGAAACATCTCTTTAATCAACGAGATTTGAATTATCGTCAACGTAGGTGGATGGACGTGGTGAAAGATTATGATTGTGAAATACTTTATCATCCGGGCAAGGCGAATGTGGTCGCGGATGCGTTAAGTCGAAAGAGTCATCATCCGGCGTTACGATTGGGATTGTTACGTATGATTATTACTAACGATTTTCTTGAAAAACTTGGTGTGATTCAAATAGAGGCTTACGTTCATAACAAGCATGCAGAATGAATTGTGGGACAATCGGAATTCATTACTATGGGTTCACGTGGTTTGTTGTCTTTTCAAGGAAGAGTGTGGGTGCCGAAGATGGGTGATTATCGACAAGTGCTACTTGATGAAGCACATAAGTCAAAGTATTCCATTCATCCGGGCGCGAAGAAAATGTATCTTGACTTAAAGAAAGATTATTGGTGGCTGGGCATGAAACGTGATGTTGTAAAGTACGTTGAGCAATGCGTCACGTGTTTGCAAGTTAAGGCCGAGCACCAAAAGCCGTATGGTAAGTTACAACCGTTAGAAATCCCGAAGTGGAAATGGGAGCACATTACCATGGATTTCATCACAAAGTTACCTAAAACGGCGAGAACCCAATTTGACTCGATTTGGGTGATAGTTGATCGATTGACGAAAAGTGCTTTGTTTCTTCCCATTCGGGAAGCGATATCGTCGGAGACTTTGGCTAAGTTGTTTATCAAGGAAGTCATCTCTCGACACGGTGTTCCTAAATCTATTATTTCGGATCGAGATACCCGTTTTACATCTCGGTTTTGGGAAAAATTTCATGAAGATTTGGGTACACAATTAAAGCTGAGCACGGCGTATCATCCTTAAACGGACGGTCAAACCGAACGTACGAATCAAACTTTGGAAGATATGTTACGGGCGTGCATTATTGATTTCGGTGGTAGTTGGGATGAGCATTTGCCCTTGGTGGAATTCTCGTACAATAATAGTTATCACACTAGTATTGGGATGCCACCTTACGAGATGCTTTATGGGCGGAGGTGTCGAACTCCGATTTGTTGGGGTGAAGTTGGACAAAAGGAAATCGGGAGCACCGATTTGGTTTTGGAAACAAATAGCAAGATTGTTACGATTCGAGAGCATTTGAAAAAGGCTCAAGATAGACAAAAGTCGTATGCCGACAAGCATAGACGAACGATTGAATTTCAAGAAGGCGACATGGTAATGCTTAAGGTTTTGCCATGGAAGGGTATCATTCGATTTCGAAAACGGGGAAAGTTAGCTCCTCGGTTTATTGGGCCATTCAAGGTTTTAGCTCGTGTTGGTGAAGTTGCATATCGATTGGAATTACCCGAAGAGCTTGCGGGGATCCATAACACATTTCATGTTTCCCATCTCCGTAAGTGCCTAGCGGATGATTCTTCATGGATGTCATTAGACGAAATCGAGCTGAACAATAAGTTGGAGTATGTTGAAGAGCTGATTGCTATACTTGATGAGAAAGTGAAAATGTTGCGTAACAAGGAGGTGAGAACTTTTAAGGTTCAATGGCGTCGGAGTAAAGGTTCCGAGTTTACTTGGGAACCCGAAGAATTCGTGTTGGTTTATCTTCCCTCTTGTCATGCGGCGTGGATCGCGAGGACGCGCTCCGAATTAAGTAGGGGAGAGTTGTAAGACCCAAATATTTCATTGTATACTTGTGTGAATAAGTGATTCAAGTTGTGGGGTTTACGTTGTATATAATTAAAGGTCAAAAGAAACTGAACTGGGCATTTGGCGCGCTGCGCGGCCTTATGGCGCGCCGCGCCATTTCGGGCTGACAGATTCTTCCTTCTTTTTAAATTAGATATTTTGGGGGCAATTTGGTAAAATCACTTTGGGGTCCGACTTTAAGGCCCCAAATCAGTTGTTGGAGTCTCCTTTACTCCATTTCCATCTACCTTATCACTTTCCATTAAATCCTAGAGAGAGAGGAAAATCTAGAGTGAGAGAGCTCCATTAAAGGAAGAAGGAAGTTGAATCGGGTCTTAGTGCGAGTTCTAAAATCGTTCATCTAGTCGCTAGCTACGTGGTGATTGTGTTGGTAAGTTATAAAACCTAATTTGTTACTTTAATTGTATTAAGGGTTAGGGTTTGGGTTATTTGCACATAAAAACCCATTTGTTAATGAATTAGGGGTTTTTGGGTGAATTTGGGTCATGAAGACTCAAAGTTGACTAACTAGGGTTTTCTAAGTACTAATCTATGTTTATGAGCTTAAATTAGTTAGTTAAATCACTAGCACACTTAAATATATGTAAAGGGGTGTTAAGTGGGTTAGTGGTTGACCCGAAATGGGGGTATTGACTTAAATGGTCAAATGGGTCAAAATGGTCCTAAGTGGGTTAATGTATGTGTTCGATGCATAAACCTTGTATTGGAAAGCGTCTTAGGACTTAACTTGGCTAAGGATTAGGGTTTTAGTTATGATTGACCCAAATATTAGGGTTAAAGGTGCAAATGGGTCGAGATTGCACCATGGGTCAAAATGACTATAGAATGGAGTTTGAGTTGGTTGACCAACTTGAGTTTGTGATTGATATTATGTATAATGTAATAGGTACGTTACATTGAAGATTTCTGAGCTTATAAACCTCTCATCAAGACTTTGAGGTGAGTGGAAAATCTATATATGTATGTATATGATTTACGTACCGTATTAATGGTGTCACATAGCCGTTTTGTGACCGTAGTTGTGAGACATAGCCGTTTTGTCCACGTTTTATATATTTATGCACATAGCTGTGTTTGTGCATATAGTGGCGAGTAATAGCCGTCTTTTACTCCCACATTATTATCCGAGTTATTGTGCACATAGCCGTGTTTGTGTACATGATTGTGAGTAATAGCCGTGTTTTACTCACACGTTGATCAAGTGATGCCATAGCCGTTTTTGGGAACACTTGGGGGTGATGCCATAGCCGTTTTTGGAACACCTCGGGGGGTTAGCATACCATAGTCGTTTTTGGGAGCTAACGGTTGTTATGAACATCGGTGACTTGTTTCGCGAAGTCATTCCCTTGCGAATATATTAGTTAACCATGGTTTATAGTTGTTGACGTTAGCATTAAATTATTATTATGAATATTATGCTATTGATGTTGCTAGTTGTACGATTTGATGGTACTAGCTTGTTATTGAGGCGTTATGCATTTGTATGCGTTATATGATATCGTGGATGCGAGTAGGTAAGTCTTATATGAATGTATATATTTATTCTACTCATTAAGTGTTAGCTTACCCTCTCGTTGTTTACAATTTTATAGGTTCCGGCGTGGATAAGGGTAAGGGCATACGGTTGGATTAGAGATCCCGCTTGTTAAGGGACGCCTTTTGGAAGTTTAGTTCTTGGAGTTTGACCGAGACTTGGGTAGTTTAATCCCAAACGCCATGCTCGTAGTGTAGTTTGGTACTTAAACTTTTTGGCGGTCGAAACTCATAATTTGTATTAAACTCGTAAAACGGCCGAAGTGGGCCCCGCTTTGTAAAACTCATTTTACGTTTGAATTGTGTTAGTTTTACATATTTGAATGTGTGACGACCCGGAAATTTCTGACTAAATTTAAACTTTATCTTTATATTATTCTGACACGATAAGCAATGTTTGCTAAGTTAAATCTCAAGGATTTTAAACTTTGTTTATACATTCATTTAAACCTCGACCAAATTCCAATGATTCACGAACCATTAAATGAACATTTATGAATATGTATGTATATGTGTATATGTTATAAATTGAAAATGTCCACAAAGTATTTAAACGTATAATGATTTATATGAACGTATTTGTTTCAATATGATTATCGACGAAATTAAAAAAAATATATATTAAATGATTGAATTATCAGAAACATTGAATTATGATTACAAGTCTCTGTTGAGAGGTCCACTATGATTTGAGAAAATCTATTCCTCTTAACGATATTCGGAATAATTTGTAAAGCTATTTATAAATAAAAGTAAATAGTGTCATTTACGAAAGTTAGACAAAAGCTAGTGGAGAATTGGTTTCCATAATATTCTATTAATCTATTTTCAAACGTACAAAAACGTTTTCAGTTTAAAAAGAACTTTATTATTAAAACGTATATAACTTTTATAAATATCTAGAATCACTTTTGATAACTCATTACTTAACCAGTATAATAAATATAACGATATTTATATTTTATTTCATTAAATATATATAACGATTTAAATTAATATTATATATATTTATAAGCATATTATACATACATAGTTTTTATACTTTTACTATACTTTAACTTTACCTTTACTTTACTTTTACTTTACTTTAACTTTAATAATTCACTTTAATAATTTATACTTTAATAATTCATTTTAATAATTCATACTTTAATAATTCACTTTAATAATTCATACTTTAATAATTCACTTTAATAATTCAAAAATCTATTATAAATAGAATTCAATGGGTTTCATTATTTAATAGAAACTTGAAAATATATTTCTCTAAACTCTCTCAATCGATTTACATATATATATATATTTGCTCTGTATTATTTCAAGATATTATTAGTACACATAAAATATTACGACGAAGTGATGTCCGAGTGATTTCAAAATAGTTTTTTTGAATGAGTCGAAGCTAAGGAAATTATGGGTTATAGCTATGGAGGTGATGGGTATGGTTCATGGGTATGCTCGTGAGGTCAATCTAGTGTTTATCATCTCCGTTGCGTCTACGTACTTTCCTGCAATATTGAATCTCAATATTGATACGTTCGTGAATCCGAGGCCAACCTTGCACTTGTTAAATGACGTTATATGTATTTTTACTACGAAATACAGTATGGTGAGTTTCATTTGCTCCCTTTTATATATATTTTTGGGACTGAGAATACATGCGCTGTTTTTATAAATGTTTTACGAAATAGGCACAAGTACTAAAACTAATTCTACGTGGGTTTAAACCAGAAATATACCCTTATCTTGGTAACATTAAACTACTTGTCTATGTACGGTAGGCGCAAATCCTAAAGATAGATCTATTGGGCCTGACAAACCCCATCCTGACTATGGGATGCTTTAGTACTTCGAGGTTATTTTAAACACACCTGATCTGGTGTACTTCAGAGGGTAAAACATGAACGTTAAGGCTTGTTACCGGGTGCCTACAACTTATAGAATACTTTTATTCACTTGCGAGTGTACATATATTTATAAACGGAAATCTTGTGGTCTATTAATATATTAAAATGATTGTTATGATAAACCTATGAACTCACCAACCTTTTGGTTGACACTTTAAAGCATGTTAATTCTCAGGTATTAAAGAAATCTTCCGCTGTGCATTAGCTCATTTTAAGGATATTACTTGGAGTCATTCATGGCATATTTTGAAAGACGTTGCATTCGAGTCATTGAGTTCATCAAGATTATTATTATGTCAATTATAGTTGGATGTATTGTCAAATGGTGTGCATGCCGTCAACTTTCGTTGTAAAGAAAGTTTGTCTTTTAAAAACGAATGAAATGTTTGTAAAATGTATCATATAGAGGTCAAATACCTCGCGATGTAATCAACTATTGTGAATCGTTTATAATGTATATGAACGGGTCCTTTCAGTTGGTATCAGAGCGGTGGTCTTAGCGAACCAGGTCTGCATTAGTGTGTCTAACTGCTAGTCGTTAGGATGCATTAGTGAGCCTGGACTTCGACCGTGTCTGCATGTCAAAAGTTTTGCTTATCATTTTTGTCGGAAATTGCCTGCTTATCATTCTTAGTCTAGACACGTCTTACTGCATTGATTGCATGAATAGTGTATAGACAAAATTCATATCTTAGCATATCTGCTAATCCATATCTTAGCGTATCTGTTACTGTAAACTTTGCCTGACATATCCCGTAAATTCCTCCGTAATCTACGAAATCTTTTGCGCTATATATATAGATATTCTATGTAATTAGAATACCACCCGATTGCCGAAAAATCATTTCATATTGAAAAATCCTTTATTCAATCGAATGAAATAGAATTCTTCATTAGTTCAAGTCCCTCGAATTTCGATATGGAATCCCACTCAAGCTCCGAAAGCAGTGTGACCGAAATGGATCAACCAATTAGCCATCATCTATTCTGGATGAATTGGGGATAGGTTCGTAGCCTCCTCAATAATTGGAGACAAGAAGAAGGTGATCCCTTCCATCCACCACATTGGCCTCTTGGCGATGAACCTGAAGTACTTACCGGCGAACCGGTCCGAAACACCATTTTCTCTCTCATTTCCAGAGTATCTCGTCACAATTATATACTACATCAAATTCTAGATTTTATTTATCCACTCGTCCGAATCGACAATCACCCCGGTGTAATAGAAGAAGTCAACGAGCTTCGCGCTCGAGTAGTGGCTTTAGAGAATATGGTGCAAGGGTTACAAACACCAACAAATAACGAAGTATTAATTCATAATTTCAATTTTATTGAATAAATACTCCGTAAAAGTTATGTAATTTCTAAAGTCTTTAGGGATTATTCGGTTCTAGTTTCAACCGTAAATCAAATGAGTTTAATTTAATATTAACTCATTAAATCTATGTTACATCTGAAGAAAATATGCACATATATATTTTCATAAAGACTGTAATAAAATTCTGTTGTACAAAATATTAATTGTGAATTTTTTTTTAACGGGTAGGTAATACCCGAGAGATATATAAATTCACAATTAATATGTTACATTTTTCGAATCTGATTAAGCAAATCATCAACTATACTCCTAAAATCTCACAACAATATACATTCTTGTATAGTAATCAAAACAACCATTCTCACCCAAATTTGATTACGCATTCTGATTTTGACAAATCAAAATCCAAGTCATGATTTAACAGAAGACATCACTCTTAGATTCCTACATCTTTCAAAGCTATACTTTGACTTCAAAACTGTGTTAGAACATCATATGTATATTAACGATTACAAACTGTGTTCAAACTCTCCGAAGTTTTCGAAGACACTTCAAACAATGAACAATCGAGATGATGATCCAACCACATATTACCCACATTTATGTACCTAAAAAGCTCTCGAAGCCAAAATCATAGTTCGACGCGTATCCGTGTCAGACCCTTTGTCATTTATTAGCTAAAATGACTTTTCAATTCCTTTTCAAAGTAGACAGTTTTGTCACAGCTCCAGCAAGTCAACTTCGACTTTTCAGTCGGACTAGTCTTATTATAACCTCGATAGATACGTTGCCCTTTCATCATCGTTACTGGGGACCTTTCATATCTCGCCACCTTAGCAATAAACTTACCAACAACTTCAATTATCTTTGACTTTTCGAAAAATCATTATATTTATTGAAATAACATTATTTACTCATTCGCATCTTGTAACGAGAATTGTCATACGAATCATCGGAAAACAATAACCAGTATTTTGAAATCTCGCATCATGTCTACGCCAACAGTTATATGTGTACGTAAAACGTCTATCTCCTGGACTTACATACTTTGAATGTGAAGTTCTGAAAAATATTTTGAACTGCAAACTAGTTCTTGAAATGCTGACGAAGCATCAAAAACTGTAAACGATCTTAACAGCAAAAAGTTTGATGACAAAGAATAGTAAGGTGGTAAAGCTGAGAAAAAGAGAAGGTTTGGAACTGGAAAACGGATTGAACAGACTATGAAGAAGGCTGTGGACAAATCACAAAGACTAAATCTGCCTTCAAAGAATCCAAATGATTCAGTGCCTGCTAAAGTCATTAACGAATACCTTACTCTTTATTCTAAACCTTTACAGAAAAATCTTCATCATCATCCATCAATATTAGAAATTCTAAGATATTATCATATATTTCATTATAAATATCCGCGATATTTCTGAAGATATTTTCACAACTAATCTTATCTGAAGTCATTTATCTCTTTGCACTATCAGTGTTACATCATATAAGAAACTATTAGTTTCTATATTCTATAAACTTTCGAGTTTAAATTATGAATGTTTTGAAGTAGTGTTGGGAACTGAAGCATGAGTCAGTATAATATAATGACACTTGATCAACGTGATTATATTACAGTAAGTCATGCTGAGTTTCTAATGGGACATGACGATTCACAGACCATGCCGTCATCATGTTACATGTTACACGACTCTTGTATTCTATTTAATCTCTAAAAATATCAAGAATATATTTTCTTGATGATTCGGTCTTTTCAGGGTATTCTAGTAAATTAACAAATCAAGATCGTGCCATTACCATTTCCTTCTTAGAACATTAACTATGTTCATTCTGAAATTCATATCTGCTAATACTGGACCATTACAAACGTTGATTAATCGCAAGAAGAAGAAACTAAAGGACAAAACTCCAAAATAGAAATTGGAGTATAAATCGCAGCAAATAGAAGGGAGCATTAACTGTGGATGTCAATGATTATAGAAGACAAAAGCAGGGGCTTTGAAATATAAGGGAAGATATAAAATCCAACAACCACCCAAAAATTATAAACCGTATATATCGATGCATATAGCAATATAAAGACACGGAAGAACTAAAAACACTATAAAACCGAGAGTATAGTAGAAGTAAATAGATTCTTCCGGAGGCAGATGAAAAAGAAGAACGACAGATATGAAAGTGAGGAGTATATCGAGAATCAGTACTGGATGAAGCATATTGACAAATACTTTAAAATATGAGTTGAGGGAGAAAGAATAGAAGGTGTGAGTTGTAAGGAAACGAAGGGGGTGGATTTATAGTGAAATACCCGACAGAGAAATCAAGATGGATTATCGTATTAATTCGAAAAGAATCATAATCTCCTTAATCACCGAAGCATCAAATCTAACATAGATTACAAAGATTTTCTTTAAATTCGGAGATCAGATGTGATGATGTCAAAAGATATGACGAATCACTATAATCTTATTTCCTTCATTTACGATAACTTCCCTCATACGCTTCGAGGAATCGAATTATTTTATCCATACTTCTTAGACATGATAAAACTTCATAATCTTTACGTCATAATAACATTCTCATTGTTAGCCATAACGACCTCTATCAAATTTCGGGGACGAAATTTCTTTAACGGGTAGGTACTGTGACGACCCGGAAATTTCCGACTAAATTTAAACTTTATCTTTATATTATTCTGACACGATAAGCAATGTTTGCTAAGTTAAATCTCAAGGATTTTAAACTTTGTTTATACATTCATTTAAACCTCGACCAAATTCCAATGATTCACGAACCATTAAATGAACATTTATGAATATGTATGTATATGTGTATATGTTATAAATTGAAAATGTCAACAAAGTATTTAAACGTATAATGATTTATATGAATGTATTTGTTTCAATATGATTATCGACGAAATTAAAAAAAATATATATTAAATGATTGAATTATCAGAAACATTGAATTATGATTACAAGTCTCTGTTGAGAGGTCCACTATGATTTGAGAAAATATATTCCTCTTAACGATATTCGGAATAATTTGTAAAGCTATTTATAAATAAAAGTAAATAGTGTCATTTACGAAAGTTAGACAAAAGCTAGTGGAGAATTGGTTTCCATAATATTCTATTAATCTATTTTCAAACGTACAAAAACGTTTTCAGTTTAAAAAGAACTTTATTATTAAAACGTATATAACTTTTATAAATATCTAGAATCACTTTTGATAACTCATTACTTAACCAGTATAATAAATATAACGATATTTATATTTTATTTCATTAAATATATATAACGATTTAAATTAATATTATATATATTTATAAGCATATTATACATACATAGTTTTTATACTTTTACTATACTTTAACTTTACCTTTACTTTACTTTTACTTTACTTTAACTTTAATAATTCACTTTAATAATTTATACTTTAATAATTCATTTTAATAATTCATACTTTAATAATTCACTTTAATAATTCATACTTTAATAATTCACTTTAATAATTCAAAAATCTATTATAAATAGAATTCAATGGGTTTCATTATTTCATAGAAACTTGAAAATATATTTCTCTAAACTCTCTCAATCGATTTACATATATATATATATATATATATATATATATATATATATATATATATATATATATATATATATATATATATATATATATATATTTGCTCTGTATTATTTCAAGATATTATTAGTACACATAAAATATTACGATGGAGTGATGTCCGAGTGATTTCAAAATAGTTTTTTTGAATGAGTCGAAGCTAAGGAAATTATGGGTTATAGCTATGGAGGTGATGGGTATGGTTCATGGGTTTGCTCGTGAGGTCAATCTAGTGTTTATCATCTCCGTTGCGTCTACGTACTTTCCTGCAATATTGAATCTCAATATTGATACGTTCGTGAATTCGAGGCCAACCTTGCACTTGTTAAATGACGTTATATGTATTTTTACTACGAAATACAGTATGGTGAGTTTCATTTTCTCCCTTTTATATATATTTTTAGGACTGAGAATACATGCGCTGTTTTTATAAATGTTTTACGAAATAGGCACAAGTACTAAAACTAATTCTACGTGGGTTTAAACCAGAAATATACCCTTAGCTTGGTAACATTAAACTACTTGTCTATGTACGGTAGGCGCGAATCCTAAAGATAGATCTATTGGGCCTGACAAACCCCATCCTGACTATGGGATGCTTTAGTACTTCGAGGTTATTTTAAACACACCTGATCTGGTGTACTTCAGAGGGTAAAACATGAACGTTAAGGCTTGTTACCGGGTGCCTACAACTTATAGAATACTTTTATACACTTGCGAGTGTACATATATTTATAAATGGAAATCTTGTGGTCTATTAATATATTAAAATGATTGTTATGATAAACCTATGAACTCACCAACCTTTTGGTTGACACTTTAAAGCATGTTAATTCTCAGGTATTAAAGAAATCTTCCGCTGTGCATTAGCTCATTTTAAGGATATTACTTGGAGTCATTCATGGCATATTTTGAAAGATGTTGCATTCGAGTCATTGAGTTCATCAAGATTATTATTATGTCAATTATAGTTTGATGTATTGTCAAATGGTGTGCATGCCATCAACTTTCGTTGTAAAGAAAGTTTGTCTTTTAAAAACGAATGAAATGTTTGTAAAATGTATCATATAGAGGTCAAATACCTCACGATGTAATCAACTATTGTGAATCGTTTATAATGTATATGAACGGGTCCTTTCAGAATGTGTGGTTAAAAGCGTGTCGGATAAAAATGTCGGGAACTAGTCGATCTTTTTCGCATTTTGAGACTTTCCGGACAGACCCGAATGGCGCGCCGCGCGGCCATCCTGGCGCACCGCGCCAATTCACTGTGCAGCAAATTTTTTTTTTTATTTTGTATTTTTGGACGTGGTTTGCTCGCGGGTTGGTTTGGGTTGTTACATAAAGTGATCATCCAACCTCAAGAAATCTTTCTTATTTACAGTAAGATATCTTTCTAATACAAGGTAATACTCATATTCAAACTTTGATTCAATTTCTATAACTTTAACAATCTTATTTCGAGTGGAAATCTTACTTGAACTTGTTTTTGTGTCATGATTTTGCTTCAAGAACTTTCAAGCCATCCAAGGATTCTTTGAAGCTAGATCTATTTTTCTCATTTCCAGTAGGTTTATCCACAAAACCTGAGGTAGTAATGATGTTCATAACATCATTCGATTCATATATATAAAACTACCTTATTCGAAGGTTTAAACTTGTAATCACTAGAACATAGTTTAGTTAATTCTAACCTTGTTCGCAAACAAAAGTTAATCCTTCTAACTTGACTTTTAAAATCAACTAAACACATGTTCTATATCTATATGATATGCTAACTTAATGATTTAAAACTTGGAAACACGAAAAACACCGTAAAACCGGACATACACCATCGTAGAAACACCGCGGGTTGTTTTGGGTTTGATAATTAAAAACTATGATAAACTTTGATTTAAAAGTTGTTCTTCTGGGAAAATGATTTTTCTTATGAACATGAAACTATATCCAAAAATCATGGTTAAACTCAAAGTGGAAGTATGTTTTTCAAAATGGTCATCAAGACGTCGTTCTTTCGACTGAAATGACTACCTCTTACAAAAAGGGATTTAAAACGAAGAAGTTATGGGTAAAACAAGATTGTATATTTTTTGATTGTTGTAGCTACGGGAAATATTGTAACAATTCTATACAAATCATATCCTAGCTAACTTATATTGTATTATACATGTATTCTAATATATTTTGTAATCTTGGGATACCATAGACACGTATGCAAATGTTTTGACATATCATATCGACCCATGTATATATATTATTTGGAACAACCATAGACACTCTATATGCAGTAATGTTTGAGTTAGCTATACAGGGTTGAGGTTGATTCCAAATATATATATACTTTGAGTTATGATCTAGCCTGAGACGTGTATACACTGGGTCATGGATTGATTCAAGATAATATATATCAATTTATTTCTGTACATCTAACTATGGATAACTAGTTGTAGGTTACTAACGAGGACAGCTGACTTAATAAACTTAAAACATCAAAATGTATTAAAAATGTTGTAAATATATTTTGAACATACTTTGATATATAGATGTATATATTTGGTATAGGTTCGTGAATCGACCAGTGGCCAAGTCTTACTTTCGACGAAGTAAAAATATGTGAAAGTGAGTTATAGTCCCACTTTTAAAATCTAATATTTTGGGATGAGAATACATGCAGTTTTATAAATGTTTTATGAAATAGACACAAGTAAATGAAACTACATTATATGGGTGAATGATCGAAGCCGAATATGCCCCTTTTGCTTGGTAGCCTAAGAATTAGTAAATCGATCTACTAATTAACGCGAATCCTAAAGATAGATCTATTGGGCCTAACGAACCCCATCCAAAGTACCGGATGCTTTAGTAATTCGAATTCATTTTTATCATGTCCGAAGGATTTTCCGGAATGATAGGGGATATTCTTATATGCATCTTGTTAATGTCGGTTACCAGGTGTTCACCATATGAATGATTTTTATCTCTATGTATGGGATGTATATTGAAAGATGAAATCTTGTGGTCTATTATTATGATTTGATAATATATAGGTTAAACCTATAACTCACCAACATTTTTGTTGACGTTTTAAGCATGTTTATTCTCAGGTGATTATTAAGAGCTTTCGCTGTTGCATACTAAAATAAGGACAAGATTTGAAGTCCATGCTTGTATGATATTATGTAAAAACTGCATTCAAGAAACTTATTTTTTATGTAATATATTCTTATTGTAAACCATTATGTAATGGTCGTATGTAAACGGTATATTTTAGATTATCATTATTTGATAATCTACGCAATGCTTTTTAAACCTTTATAGATAAAATAAAGGTTATGGTTGTTTTAAAAATGAATGCAGTCTTTGAAAAACGTCTCATATAGAGGTCAAAACCTCGCGACGAAATCAGTTAATATGGAACGTTTATAATCAATATGAACGGGACATTTCACAAGTAGTCTGATCAGTTCCAGAAACAGTAAGTAAAGGTGTTCCGGTGGGTTCTTGGTGCTTGATGCTCATCACAGTTCTCATCCTTGATGCGTATAGCTTCAAGTGTACAACTCGTTGATGGGTTTGCATCATCTTAACCAAGATTTGACCATCATAACACTAGTGTAAGTTAAGATAAGTAGCCAAACTCATTTAAGTGTTGTAAGTAGTTTGATGAACCAAAGTTACATCAAGATCTTAGATCCGACACATACATGAGTTCTACTAGTAATATTAAGCTACAAACTTGAAAGTAAACTAAATAATCAAGATCATAAGTTGTAGAACTTAGATCTTAGCTAGATCTTAAAGATCCTAGACTAGAAAGTCTAGATCTAGTGTTCTTAAGTTAGATCCTAAGTTACAAAACTTGGATCTACACTTTAATGAAACCATAAGTTATGAAACTTAGATTTTCAACTTGAAAATGTATGTAAGCTTGTAAGCTTTTATTTACAACAAAATTAGAAGACCATAAGCTATATAAACTTAGATCCAACATAAGTATATGAAGTTATAACTAGAAAGTTATACTTCCATGTTCTTGAACTTATAAAGTTAACTTTTAGTTTCAAGAAATATGAGATCAAGATTAACTAGTAATACTTGACCAAATTAACAACATCACAACTTTAAAGTACATAAAATGAAGAGATAAACTAAATCTACAAGTAATAAGTTCATGGTCGTTCATACTTAGAAAGATTCAAGCCAATGCTTTGATCTTTTAAGAAAGTAAACCTTAAGTTTACAAACATGAACACAAGTATGATTTTAAAACTCATGAACTTTATATCTTTTAAAACATTAAGTGTAGAACCATAAACTAGAAAGTTTAGGTTCTTGTTCTTGGTTCTTTACAAACAAAAGATGAAAGTAACCAAGATTACATGAAGATTCAAGCTAGATAACTTGATCTTTAACAACTACAAACAATCAAACAAGTAACTAAACAAGTAAGAAGTAATTTGATGATGATGTATGCTTATGTTTCGGTTTTTAAAGAAAAGAAAGGAGAGAAATATAGTTCATGTTACTTACAATGTAGAGAGAAAATGAGAGAAAAAGAGAAGTGTGTAAGTATGTGTGTGTATGGAATGAGGTATACAAGTGAATAAGTAACACAAAAAGAAAATGGAACTCCCCCTTTACCCACTCCAAAGCCGATGGTCATAGGGACCAAAGAGGAAGGGTTCAAATCTACTTTCTTGTGTTGGAGAATGGTGAGAGCTTGGAATGGCATTAAAGCTAAATGGTATGGGAATATGGTGTAAGTATGCATGTAACTAGATTCCATTCACTAATTAATCTAAGTTAAGCCTTAATAAGTTACTACTAAAAAATGGGCTCCTAATTAATCCATTAAGAGGAGTAGGGTGGGCTTCCAAGTCCATGTTCAAATAATAAAAGCCCAAGTCCAAGTATGTAACAAATTAAATAAATAAGCCCAAGTAATTAACTACTTACACTAGTTAATTAAAAATGATTAATATTAATTAATCATGAATATAAATAATATTCGAAAATATTATTCGTGTAAAGTAAGTGTGTCACAAGGACAAATCGGGCATGTAAAGTTAAATACGGTAACAAGTAACACGTATAAGAACACGTTTATTAAAATGCAAGCATTAATAATAAATTATTAATAATTAAACGTTGGAAAATCCAGGGTCTTTACATTACCCACCTGTTAAAGAAAATTTCATCCCGAAATTTTAAGCTGAGGTAGATGGAGGAGTTGGGAAAAGTTGAGGATACTTCTGCATCATTTGATCCTCTCATTCCCAAGTAAACTCAGGTCCTCGTTTGGCATTCCATCATACTCGAACGATCGGAATCTTGTTGTGTTTCAAAGTTTTGACCTCACGGTCCATAATTTCAACAGGCTCTTCCACGAAGTGGAGTTTGTCGTCAATCGTAAGTTCTTCCAATGGTATGACATGTTCAGGTTCAGCAAGACACTTCTTCAAATTCGATACATGAAAGGTAGGATGAACTGAGCTCAATTGAGTTGGAAGATCCAAACGGTAAGCAACGGGTCCAACACGCTCCAAGATTTTAAAAGGACCAATGTATCGCGGGTTTAACTTTCCACGTTTTCCAAAACGGATGACACCTTTCCAAGGTGCGACCTTCAACATTACACGATCACCCACGTTGAATTCAAAGTCTTTACGTTTAAGGTCTGCATAACTCTTTTGGCGATCACGGGCCGTCTTAAGTCTTGTTTGAATTTGGACAATCTTCTCAGTTGTTTCATGGACTATCTCGGGTCTGATGATTTGCGTTTGGCCTACTTTGGCCTAACAAATAGGAGATCGGAATTTGCGGCCATACAACGCTTCAAAAGGTGCGGGATTAATACTCGAATGATAACAGTTGTTGTAAGAGAATTTGGCTAGCGGCAAATGCCTTTCCCAAGCCTTTCTAAAATCAATAACACAAGCACGCAACATGTCTTCTAAAGTCTGAATCATGCGTTCGCTTTATCTGTCGTCTGTGGGTGATACACAGTACTCATGTCGAGACGAGTCCCCAAGGCTTCTTGCAAAGAACGCCAAAATCTGGAAGCAAAACGGGGATTGCGATCTGAGATGATCGATAAAGGTACACCATGATGAGATACAACCTCTTTGATGTATAGTTGAGTTAATCTCTCCATTGTATCCGTTTCCTTCATGGCTAAGAAGTGTGCAGATTTGGTAAGACGGTCAACGATAACCCAGATGGTATCGTATCCGCCCACCGTCTTTGGTAACTTTGTAATGAAATCCATTGTTATCCTTTCCCACTTTCATTGCGGGATTTCCGGTTGTTGAAGTAATCCAGAGGGCCTCGGATGCTCGGCCTTAACTTTCGTGCAAGTTAAACACTTACCAACATAAGTTGCAACGTCCTTCTTAAGATTAGGCCACCAATACTGTTCCTTGAGATCGTGATACATTTTACCGGCTCCTGAATGAATCGAATATCTCGACTTGTGGGCTTCATCTAGTATAAGGTTCCGTAAATCTCCATAACGAGGTACCCAAATTCTTCCAGCATAGCATCGGAGTCCAGTCTCCTTAACTTCAAATCGAGAGACGAGAATGTTCAAGTATTCATGAGATATATTCTCTTCCTTGAGAGCCTCATCTTGGGCTGCTCGGATCTGGCTATTGAGGTTCGAATGAATGGAGATGTTCAGAGCCCGAACACGAAGAGGTGCCATCCTCTCCTTTTGGCTCAAAGCGTCAGCTACAATATTGGCCTTGCCAGGGTGATAACGGAGTTCACAATCATAGTCGTTCAGCGTCTCGATCCATCGACGCTGTCTCATATTCAGTTGCTTCTGATCAAAGATATGTTGGAGGCTTTTATGATCGGTGAAAATAGTGCTCTTTGTTCCATAAAGGTAGTGTCTCCACAGCTTTAATGCAAAGACAACAGCTCCAAGCTCGAGATCGTGCGTTGTGTAATTTCGCTCGTGAATCTTCAGTTGTCGGGAGGCGTAAGCGATAACCTTTGTTCGTTGCATCATGATAATGTTAAAAACGAACATATATTTCATAGCATTATCCCTCAAGAAAGACAAGCTTTTAGTTGCAATTGTTCTATTTACAAGTGATATTCGTTTAAATAATAAAAGGTGAAGACAAAAGACAGATTCGACGAATTGAAGACGCAAATGACCAAAAAGCTAAAAAGTACAAAGTACAATCCAAGTGGTTCAAATTATTG
Source organism: Rutidosis leptorrhynchoides (assembly GCF_046630445.1). Taxonomy (NCBI): domain Eukaryota; kingdom Viridiplantae; phylum Streptophyta; class Magnoliopsida; order Asterales; family Asteraceae; genus Rutidosis; species Rutidosis leptorrhynchoides. The sequence continues at coordinate 376,720,175 of NC_092335.1, read as the reverse complement.
ATGAGAAACGTCTAAAAATTACAAGAGTACAAGCCGTGAAACACAAAGTACAAGATATTAAATCGTACGAAAGGGCGTTCAAAAATCCGGAACCGAGACATGAACCAACTTTTAGCGCGCGACGCAACGGACCAAAAATTACAAGTCAACTATGCACAAGAATATAATATAATATATAATTGATTATATATATTATTATATATTATAATTATACACAGCCCACATTTTGGATTTAATCTATGAGCTGGAATCCAGACCTCTGCACTCGCGGAGCTGTGAAATACAAAAGCTCCGCACACGCGGAGCTGTACAGTGAAACGTGGGCCTATAAAAGGCCACGCATTCTGATCGATTTCAACATCTTTTTCTTTTCCTTTCTCATATCATATACGATATATATATATATATATATATATATATATATATATATATATATATATATATATATATATATATATATATATATATATATATATATATATATATATATGTATATATATATATTTATATTTTATAATTTTAATTTTAATTTAAGTTTAATAATAATAAGGTTATTGAAGCGACCCGTCCTAATCCATCCGGATAAAGTCCATATCGATTACAAACGATTCATAATAGTTGGTTACATCGCGAGGTACTTGACCTCTATATGATACATTTTACAAACATTGCATTCGTTTTTAAAAGACAACCTTTCATTTACATCGAATGTTGACGGCATGCATACCATTTCATAATATATCCAACTATAATTGACTTAATAATAATCTTGATGAACTCAACGACTCGAATGCAACGTCTTTAGAAATATGCCATGAATGACTTCGAGTAATATCCTTAAAATGAGCTAATGCACAGCGGAAGATTTCTTTCATACCTGAGAATAAACATGCTTAAAACTGTTAGCCAAAAGGTTGGTGAGTTCATTAGTTTATCATAAACGATCATTTTCATAATTTTAATCGACCACAAGAATTTCATTTCCAGTTCTCATAAATAAACGTCCCATGCATAGAGACAAAAATATTATTCATATGGATTGAACACCTGATAACCGACATTAACAAGATGCATATAAGAATATCCCCTATCATTCCGGGAAATCCGAAGGACATGATAAAAACAACATCGAAGTACTAAAGCATCCGGTACTTTGGATGGGGTTCGTTAGGCCCAATAGATCTATCTTTAGGATTCGCGTCAATTAGGCATGCACTAATTCTCAAAATTAGTGATGTTCCCTAATTCTTAGGCTACCAAGCAAAAAGGGGCATATTCGGCTTCGATCATTCAACCATATAATGTAGTTTCGATTACTTGTGTCTATTTCGTAAAACATTTATAAAAGCAGCGCATGTATTCTCAGTCTCAAAAATATATATTGCAAAAGCATTTAAAAAGGGAGCAAATGAAACTCACTATGCTGTATTTTGTAGTAAAAATACATATGACGGCATTGTACAAGTGTAAGGTTAGTCTCGGATTCACGAACCTATATCATTTATATATATTAACATATATACTTGTAATCGAACAACTAAACTTACATATTATTAGTAATATAATTGTTAAATTATATATTTTATCAATAAGTAATTTAATTATTTCTATTTTTATGTACTTTAGCTAAATAATTAGTATTTATTATAAAAAGTTAATATAGATATATTATATGTTTTAACTATAGTGTTATGTAACTAAAAATCAGTTGATAAAATAATATTATTAATAATAAATAAAATGTTGTATTATTTTATAATAATAATATTAGTAATTATACTTAATAATGATAATAATGATAATTATAATTCTAAAAATAATAATACTTATAATGGTAATAATAATAGTGATAATACTAATAATAATGTCAATATTGATAATAAAAATGATACTAATAATAATAAAATATATGAAAAATGTTAATATTGATAGTAATAATAATAAAATAAAAAGGTTGTATTATTTTTACAATAAAAATACTAACTTTGATAAAAATTCGTAATACTAATAATACTTAATACTAATACTTGTTAATAAATATATTAATGTTAATAATAGTAATGATAATAATAATGATAATAATAATTATAAAAATGATAGTAATAATGATAATATTAATAAAATGTATTATTTTTATAATAATAATAATAATAATAATAATAATAATAATAATAATAATAATAATAAATTTAGAATATAACCTTTGAAGAAACAAGCTCCTAAATATAATACGCCACTGCTCGGGCTCGAACCCGCGACCTCTCGCTTAACACACATCTATTCTAACCATCGAACTACCCACTCATATCTGTTTTATTATATAACCGAAATCTATATAACTCATATAATTCTATTTTTCCTTCTTTTTCTTCTAATCATCACCTTATTCATTATCATCACCTTCATGTATTATCATCTTAGGTAGCATCATAAGACCCATCATCATTCTTCCCATTGATCATCATCAAATCATCATCTAACTCGCTTATCTTATTATATATATCTATTATTTCATGTATCATTTTTTTTATTATCATATCATCTTTATTATGATTATCATCTTATAACTTATCACCATCATACTACATCATCATCGTTTATTATATTATCATTACCATCATTAATCACGTCATCACCATAACAACTTTATTGTTATCACAGTACCACTATAAACGCATCATCATTTCCTCGTCCCTTTCGTTGTAAGTAGAAATAGAAAAGAAAGAAAGCAAGGCTCAAAGTTAACGGCCCAACAAGTATCTAGTCTCTTGGCCCAATCAATATTTGTTTTCTTTATTCTAATCCGAATGACAGCATGCGTGAGTTTGATTGATGGATCGAGGGTATCCAACGCATCATCGTAAATAAAATGGCACATGGGTTGAATTAGAAGTCATATGTGTCGGCCAACAAAGATAAAGCATTCAACTTTGCTTTTATAATGCCTTTAGCATTATTTTAATATTTATTTTGCTGTGCAAGGTTGGAGAAAAAAATATATATACAGCTGAAATATAATAGATAGTACAGCCGTAAAGGAAATGGGTTTTCAATTTTTGTTTTGATTGTTGGGTTCAATTAAAACAGGAATAGAAACTGTGGTTTGTTATGGGTTTGTGTTTGATTAAAACAAAAAAGTGTTGGTGGTTTGTTGGGTTTGATTACTCGATTGAAACAATGGCATTTGATTTATGGTGTTGGTGATTGGCATGATTAAACCGAATGAAGAAGAAAAATATAGAGAGGGATAGAGAGGGTGACGGTTTGATTCACAACAGAAGGTGCTCGTATGGTGGTTCATGTTTATGGTTCGAAAAGGGAGAGAGTATGAGAGATTAGTGAGATATAGTGGTTGTACGTGTTCGCTCAAGAAACAAGAAAAAAATAGTGCAACAGCTCGATGGTTTGTGAGCCAAGGGTGGTGGTGGTGATTAAAGTGATTCAAGGTTTATGCAAGTGGGTCTCTTCTTAAGTATCTGATGTCTATGTATACATAGTTTTATATATATATATATATATATATATATATATATATATATATATATATATATATATATATATATATATATATATATATCTTATATCATTGCTAGTGAAAGTGATATGAAACAGAAAGGAACTCAAGATGGTGAAAGATTTGATATTGGAGAAAGAATCGACGTTGATATCAAGCAGACAAAAGGAAGAAGTTAAAGAAAATCAGAAATTGAGATAGATGGGTAACATATTAGAGACAGAACAAAATTGTAACACAGTATGAAAAGCTACATCAAACTGAATTTGGAATCATATCTGTGATTTGATCTTGATTGTACGAATTCTTGAATTGAGATTGACTTCTTTATCAATTAAGTAGACAATTTAAACAGAAGGTTAAAGATTTGAAATTTTAATACATAATATCTGTATTTATATACAGAGTATATCTGTATTTACATATATATACGGAGTACATCAGTAATTACATATATATATATATATATATATATATATATATATATATATATATATATATATATATATATATATATATATATATATACGAAGTATATCAGTATTTATATATATATATATATATATATATATATGCTATATTAAATTCTATAACATAAATTAATGATATAAATTTATTAATAAAATCCATTATTATTATTAATTTTAATAAGAATACTAATAATAATAATAGAATTAATAATAATAATAACAATAGAATTAATAATAATTTTATCAGAATTTTTACTAATAATAATAAGAATAATGATTAAAATAATAGAAATAATAATAATAATAATTTTGGAATAAAAAATGATAATTTTTAGTAATAATAATGATATAAAAAAAATTACATGTTAACTTTTATATATTTTATATTGAAAATAATAAAATAGCTAATACTGATGTTTATATTAATAATGAAAGTAATAATAATATTAGTATAATAATTATATTTTAACTTGTAACTACATTTAATATGTTAATATTACAATCTATTAATTATGTAATTATATCATTCATTATATGATAACATTATTTAAATATTTGATACTTATACATTATATATATATATTTATTACATATATATATATATATATATATATATATATATATAGTACAAGTTCATGAATCGTCGAAAATGGTCGAAGAGTAATTGCATATGTGAAATTAGTTCAAAATTTTGAGACCCAACATTACCGTCTTTGCTTATTGTGTCGAAATCATATAAAGATCAAGTTTAAATTTGGTCAGAAATTTTTGCGTCGTCACAATACCTACCCGTTAAAGAAATTTCGTCCCGAAATTTGATCGAGGTCGTCATAGCTAACAATAAAAATATTTTCATGACGAATATGAGTTGATAAATATAGTTTTATCATTATTGATAAATATAGATAAAACGATTCGATTATGTGGAGCGTTCGAGTGAAGCTGTCACAAAAGATTGAGATAGAGATTTAACTTTTGATGTAGTCACGGTGGATTTTCGTAATTCAGGGAATGAAAATCTTTGAAATCTATATAAGATTTGATTCTTCGGTAATTAAGGAAATTTAGGATCCTCTTTAATTAAATGCGGTCATCTGTCTCGATTGTTACGTCTGATTTTTCCTTTATAAATTAAACTCTTCCGTTCCATTATTCTCACCATTCCTATACTTTCTTTCTTAGTTTATACACCCAAAGATTGTGAAAATGCTTAATTCAGTTCTAATCCTTGATATTTTCCTAATTATTATTTCTGTCATCCTTCTTTTTAATCTTCCTCCAGAAGAATCTGTTTACTTCTACTATTACCTTGAGGTGATTCTATTCTTAATTCTACCGTGTCTTTATATTGCTATTCGTATTAATATCCACTGCTTGTAATTTATGTGTTGTTATCGGGCTTTATATTCTCCCTTATATTTCGGAGTCCTTGCCTTTGTCTTCTATAATCATTGTCATTCACAGTTAATGCTCTCTCATTTTTGCTGCGATTTATACCCCCTTTCTATTTCGGAGCTTCATGCTTTTGTTTTCTTTTCGTAAGTAATGGTCCAGAATTCGTAGGTATGAAGTTTCGAATTATCATAATATACAAGGTAGAAAGGAAAGGTAGTAGCACGATTTGATTTGTCAAATTACCAGAATCACTGAGAATAGAACTATCAAGAATATACTATCTTGATATGTTCAGAAGTTAAGCAGAATGAAAGAGTTATGTAACATGGCACATGATGACGTTATGATCTGTGAATCATCACATTCCATTAGAAACTCAGCATGACTTACTGTAATATAATCACGTTGATCAAGTGTCATTATATTATACTAACTCATGCATCAGTTTCTTTACATTTCTCCAGAATTCATTCATAAATTAAACTTAAATTTTTACAGAAGTTTCCAATATAATCAAACACAGGAAGCACGAAGAGGTATATAATTTCGGACGAGAATATTTAGGAAAATATCCTCAGAAATATCGAAGATATTTATGATGATATTTTGGAATTTCCAAGTTCGAAGGTTGATGAAGAAAAATTTTTCGCAAGATTTTAACATGACTTCGGAGCAAGATATTCTCTAAAGATTTCAACGGATCCAGAATTACCTGGATTCTTCGAATATAGGGTATGACCCTTGTATTTGTCCTTGGTATCCTTCGTGGTTAGCTCAATCCATTTTCCAGTTCAAACTTTTCTTAGCTTTTCCAACATACTATTCTTTATCATAAAACTTCCGACGATTAAGTTCGTTTACGGTTTTTGCTGCTTCATCAGCATTTCGAGGACTAGTTCGCAGTTCGGGGTGTTTTTCAGAAACTTCACATTCAAGCATGTAAGTCTAGATGATAGACGTTATATGTACACATATAACTGTTGGCATAGGCATGCTGCGAGATTTCAGAATACTGATTGCTAATTCCCGATGATTCGTATGACAATTCTTGTTACAAAATGCGGATGAGTATATGAGAGGGTTTTAATGAACAAATATAATGATTTTTTTTCGGAAAATCCTAGATCATTACAGTTGCTGATAAGTTTACTGCTAATGTGGTGGAATATAAGCGGTTCTCCGGTAACGATGGCGAAAAGGCAACGTATATATCTAGGTTATAATAAGGCTGTTTTGACTGAAAAGTCGAAGTTGACTTGCTAGAGCTGTGACAAAATTAGCTACTTTGGGCAGGGATTGTAAAGTTATTTTCGGTAATAACAACGTCAAAGGAGCTAACACAGATACGTGTTATACGTTTACTCAGGTTCCGAATGTTTTCAGGTGCATAACTATATGCATCAATCTTTTCTTCCATAGATGAAGTGCGGTGGGTTCATCCTCTCGATTGAGGGGTTTTCAAGAATCATGAAAGGTTTGAACGCAGATTGTAATCGTTAAGATACAAACGAGATTTAAGATGAAATCAAGTGGCAAACTTGAAGAAATGTTTAGTTTCATATGTTATAATCAATATTTTAATTCATTTTAATTATCCAATGTTATTAGTCCACAGTCGATAGTCCACAGTTTACAGTCCAATAATTCATATATATAGTTTAATATATAATATTCGAATTAATTAATACGTATCGTGACCCGTGTACATGTATCAGACTCGATCACAACTCAAAGTATATATATTATTGTAGAATCAACCTCAACCCTGTATAGAGAACTCGATCATTACTGCATATAGAGTGTCTATGGTTATTCCAAATTATATATATATATATATATATATATATATATATATATATATATATATATATATATATATATATATATATATATATATATATATATATATATATATATATATATATATGCGTCGATATGATATGTCTAAACCTTGTATACGTGTCCCGATATTTAAAGTGCGTAAAATAAATAACAGAAATTAAATGACGATAAATAAAATTGCGAGAATATAAATTGCGATAATTAAATTGAGATAAATAAAATGTAACCAGTTAGCTAGGAACAGTTAGCTATGAACAATTAGCGTGGATTCTTATCAAAGTTCTTCTCATAGCTAATTTGTTTGTTTCTAACAAATTTTATTTTGTCCAATGTTTTCTTCATTATGTCACTTGTTGGATTCTGATAAGTCAAAATCCAAATATAAAGTTAAATGAAAATGGTTATTCTGTGGTGAACGAATACGTATATCGGTGGATGTAAGTAGGATATTAAATGACTGTTAAATCAGTTTCGAAGAATGTACAGTATAACATGTTAATATGAAAGTCAAATATTTCCTCGGGTATAACCTACCCGTTAAAATATTTTCACCATTAACAGTTTGTACAAAAGAAGTTTTAATTACCATCCTTATGAAAAACATATATACATGTATATTTTCTTCAGATATAATCATGGATTTATGAGTTAATATGATATTAATCTCATTTGCTTTTTGGTTTGAGCTAAAATAAATAATCTCTAAAACTTTAGAGATTACATAATCACCGCCTAATAGTTCTCCAATGAAGTTATGAATCAATACTTCATCGTTGATTCTTATTAGTACTCCTTGGTATCTATGGTAAGTATGATGTTGATGCTCGAGGTACAGATTGTGATGTCGAGGTGTGGGATGCGGATGTTGCTATTGGTGTACTGGTGTTGCCGGTGCTGTTGATGAAGCTCGTGGGTTTTGCACCATATTTTCCATAGTCTCTACTCGAGCGCGAAGCTCGTTGACTTCTTCCATTATTCCAGGATGATTGTCAGTCAGAACGAGCGGATGAATAAGGTTTAGAATTATGGATAGAATATAATCGTGTCGAGCTACTCTAGAAATGAGGCTGAAAATGGTGTTTCAGATAGGTTCGCTGGTAAGTGCTTCAGGTTCTTCGCCAAGAGGGCAATTTGGTTGGTGGGAAGTATCGCCTTCTTCGCGTCTACATTGATTAAGTCGACTACGAACTCATCAGATGAATTGGAGATGGATGGTTGGTTGATTCATTCTAGTGACACTGCATTCGGAGCTTAGGTGAAACTCCATATCGGAATAGCTGTCGGAATCCGAGGAATTCAAACTGGTTGAGGAATTCATCTCGTACGATCAGATGAAGGATTTTCAATAAGAAATAGATTATAGGATGTAGATTAGTACCCTGCAATACATAATTTACATATGCATATATAATACTAAAATCTCATAAATTACGGAAGAATCTACGGAGCTATCAAGAAAAGGTAACAATAACAGATACGCTAAGATTTGAATTTATCTATACACTGTCTATGCAATATAGGTAGTAAGACGTGTCTAGACTTTAAGGATGATAAGCAAATAATTTTCAACATTAAATGATAAGCAAAACTTTTGACATGCAGACACGGTTGAAGTCCAGACTCAATAATGCATCTAAACAACTATTAGTTAGACACACTAATACAAGACCTGGTTCGCTACGACCACCTCTCTGATACTAACTGAAGCGACCCGTCCTAATCCATCTGGACAAAGTCCATATCGATTACAAACGATTCACAATAGTTGATTACATCGCGAGGTACTTGACCTCTATATGATGCATTTTACAAATATTGCATTCATTTTTAAAAGACAACCTTTCATTTACATCGAATGTTGACGGCATGCATACCATTTCATAATATATCCAACTATAATTGACCTAATAATAATCTTGATGAACTCAACGACTCGAATGCAAAGTCTTTCGAAATATGCCATGAATGACTTCAAGTAATATCCTTAAAATGAGCTAATGCACAGCGGAAGATTTCTTTCATACCCGAGAATAAACATGCTTAAAACTATCAACCAAAAGGTTGGTGAGTTCATTAGTTTATCATAAACAATCATTTTCATAATTTTAATAGACCACACGAATTTCATTTCCAGTTCTCATAAATAAACGTCCCATGCATAGAGACAAAAATATCATTCATATGGATTGAACACCTGGTAACCGACATTAACAAGATGCATATAAGAATATCCCCTATCATTCTGGGAAATCCTTCGGACATGATAAAAACAACATCGAAGTACTAAAGCATCCGGTACTTTGGATGGGGTTCGTTAGGCCCAATAGATCTATCTTTAGGATTCGCGTCAATTAGGCGTGCACTAATTCTCAAAATTAGTGATGTTCCCTAATTCTTAGGCTACCAAGCAAAAAGGGGAATATTCGGCTTCGATCATTCAACCATATAATGTAGTTTCGATTACTTGTGTCTATTTCATAAAACATTTATAAAAGCAGCGCATGTATTCTCAGTCCCAAAAATATATATTGCAAAAGCATTTAAAAAGGGAGCAAATGAAACTCACTATGCTGTATTTTGTAGTAAAAATACATATGACGGCATTGTACAAGTGTAGGGTTGGTCTCGGATTCACGAACCTATATCATTTATATATATTAACATATATACTTGTAATCGAACAACTAAACTTACATATTATTAGTAATATAATTGTTAAATTATATATTTTATCAATAAGTAATTTAAATATTTCTATTTTTATGTACTTTAGCTAAATAATTAGTATTTATTATAAAACGTTAATATAGATATATTATATGTTTTAACTATAGTGTTATGTAACTAAAAATCAGTTGATAAAATAATATTATTAATAATAAATAAAAGGTTGTATTATTTTATAATAATAATATTAGTAATTATACTTAATAATGATAATAATGATAATTATAATTCTAAAAATAATAATACTTATAATGGTAATAATAATAGTGATAATACTAATAATAATGTCAATATTGATAATAAAAATGATACTAATAATAATAAAATATATGAAAAATGTTAATATTGATAGTAGTAATAATAAAATAAAAAGGTTGTAGTATTTTTACAATAAAAATACTAACTTTGATAAAAATTCTTAATACTAATAATACTTAATACTAATACTTGTTAATAAATATATTAATGTTAATAATAGTAATGATAATAATAATTATAATAATAATTATAAAAATGATAGTAATAATGATAATATTAATAAAATGTATTATTTTTATAATGATAATAATAATAATAATAATAATAATAATAATAATAATAATAATAATAATAATAATAATAATAATAATAATAATAATAATAATAATAATAATAATAATTAGAATACAACCTTTGAAGAAACAAGCTCCTAAATATAATACGCCACTGCCCGGGCTCGAATCCGCGACCTCTCGCTTAACACACATCTATTCTAACCATCGAACTACCCACTCATATCTGTTTTATTATATAACCGAAATCTATATAACTCATATAATTCTATTTTTCCTTCTTTTTCTTCTAATCATCACCTTATTCATTATCACCACCTTCATGTATTATCAACTTAGGTAGCATCATAAGATCCATCATCGTTCTTCCCATTGATCATCATCAAATCATCATCTAACTCGCTTATCTTATCATATATATCTATTATTTCATGTATCATTTTTTTTTATTATCATATCATCTTTATTATGATTATCATCTTATAACTTATCACCATCATACTACATCATCATCATTTATTATATTATCATTACCATCATTAATCACGTCATCACCATAACAACTTTATTGTTATCACAGTACCACTATAAACGCATCATCATTTCCTCGTCCCTTTCGTTGTAAGCAAAAACAGAAAAGAAAGGAAGCAAGGCTCAAAATTAACGGCCCAACAAGTATCTAGTCTCTCAGCCCAATCAATATTTGTTTTCTTTATTCTAATCCGAATGACAGCATGCGTGAGTTTGATTGATGGATCGAGGGTATCCAACGCATCATCATAAATAAAATGGCACATAGGTTGAATTAGAAGTCATATGTGTTGGCCAACAAAGATAAAGCATTCAACTTTGCTTTTATAATGCCTTTAGCATTATTTTAATATTTATTTTGCTGTGCAAGGTTGGAGAAAAAAATATATATACAGCTGAAATATAATAGATAGTACAGCTTTAACAACCCGTCAAAGTACACTTGACGACCATCGTTATCTTGGTCCCACAGCTTGATCATAACTCTATATGAATTTAATAAATAACCTTGCATTCTTTATTTAAAAATGATTTCCTATAAAGAAAACCTATCAAAATATGTAAGTTTAGAAAAAGCCTACATTATTACTTAACCAAAAGTTGACCAAAACAAAGTCAACAGCATCCACTATTAAATGTATCAAAATAGAATGCAAGTTATTGTTTAACAAAAGCTGCCATCATAAATATGCAGACTCTCTAAGCACAGCGGAAGCAATCAATCATGAACCTGAGAATAAAACATGCGAGTAACTGTCAACAAAAATGTTGAGTGAATTATAGGTTTAATATTGCAAACAATATTTAATAAAAACCATAAAAATTTATGTTTGAAAACATAAAAACTCCTTTTTGGACCACAAAATTATATGCTAGAAAACATATAAAAATATTATTCCATTTTCCGTGAGCCACCTGGTAACCACTTAACCATTTATTTACCCTTGCCAAACACAATAAATAATATACACCGAACAAGTGTATCTACAACAAAATATGAAGTACTAAACATTCCGATTATAAATTGCTAGCGCGACTAGCTCGAAATGGGGTTGTCAAACCCGATATATCTATCCATAGGATTCGCGTTCACCAGTAGAAACCAGTGATTACAGTTACCAGACTAGGGAATATTTTTGTTCAACTCACAATGAATAATTTAAACCAACTTCCACTTGTGTCCAAAATATAAATAAATTGCATGTATCCTCATCCCAAAAGATTTAAAATAGAAAAATGGGACTATAACTCACCTTAATAGCAAACGAAGTAACCACACAAATATGCGAACAGCAAATGAAGTAAAGTGATCAGGAATGATCACAACGCCGACCTATAAATAAAGAAGGTCGATGTAAATAACTAACTTAGGTCAAGTCTTAGTATGATAGCTATTGTACATGTTGCAAGTAGTCATAGAACAATACTCAACATGCATCGGTTTGATCGGAACAGCGGACGGACACACACTTTCTATTTTTAGAAAGTTTCTATTTTTAGCAGGTTTTCATTTTTGGAAAGGTCCTATTTTAGGGAAGTTTCTATTTTTGGAAAGTTTCTATTTTTGGAAAGTTTCTTTTTTTAGAAAGTTTTTAGGTTAGGAAAGTTTCCTTAATTAGAAAGTCAACAGAAGTCAACTGAAAGTCAAAGTCAACCGAAAGTCAACTCAAAAGTCAACCTTGATCAACATAGTCAACATTAATTTTAAAAGTGTAAGTTATATTAATAATATAAGTTATAATGTTAATTAAAAACAAATGTGTATAATTATGTCATAACATAAGTTTAATTAAATTAAAATAAATTATTAAAGTTAATATAAGTCTAAATGATATAATTAGTATAACATAAGTATTTAATTAATTAATTAAATATTAATCATAATATAAGTATTATTAATTAATAATAAATTTTAATCATATCATAAGTATTATTAATTAATAATGAATTATTAATCATATCATAAGTTTCTAATTATAATTATTAAATCATAAGTATTTAATAATTAAATAATAATTAAATTATAATTAAATAATAATTAAGTCTTATAATAATTAAATAATTAATTAATCTTTATTATAAGTCTTATAATAATAATCTCATAATATAAGTTTAATACTTACCATAAGTATTTTTCATTAATAATAAAAGTATTATTAATCATAAGTTTAATTAAAGTTTCATTAATCATAATTAATTAATAAATGATATAATAAATATGTATATCATAAGTCTTAAATTAAAATAACTACTTTTTATATCATAAGTAATTTATTAATAATGAAAATCATTATTCATATCATAAGTCTTATTTAATAACCATAAGTTTTATTTAAAAGTTCATCGGGTCATAACTTGAGCCTCGGGAATCAGTTTTCGGCGAGTCTTATATATATCTTCGCCTAACCAACCCACCCAACACCTTAGTATGCTCAAGAAAATCCCAAGAACAGCCACCAAGTTGTGACTTACAGCCATTAATCAGTTTGGATCTTTAATCCGCTCAAAAACGTGTTTTAGTCATAACGAGTGATCCGTGGCTCGAATTTCGATGACCCGAACATGAAAGTTCATCCCATCATCAATCCTAACACACTAGTACACCCTAAAGACTCTAAAAATGGTCACAAAGTTAGACCATACCTGTACCAATTCGTTTTCACCTTTTAATTCCAATTAAACACCATTTTGATCATAACTTATGTTCCGGGAATCGAAATAACATGAATCCGGAGTCTAAAATTAATGTCTTGATGAGAGGAACTCATCTAGACACTTTAATTTCACTTTTATATCAGTTGTGTTTACAGAACCAATCAAATAAACCGCTGTCCCAAATCAATCAAACCAAAAACATGAATTAACGAGCATTTCTACGCATACTATCAATAATACAATAACATACAATCATCATACTATCATAATATCATATAAAAACAGTAAAATTAAAGAAAAATCAAAAAGTTAGGGTTAGGGTTTATACCCTAATCAAAAATTGATTTATATGAACGCGTAGAGAAGAACGAAAGCAATCCGATTATGTAAAAAGCCCTATGATCCAAGCTTGATTTGATGATGAATTGATAATGATTATGGTGATATGGGATAGCCTAGAGAGAAAAGGGAAAGGGAGAAAAGAATTTTTAGGTTAAAATGAAGTAGTATGCTAGGTTTTTATCAAGTAAACCTCAAGTTTCAAAAAGTGACACATACCCCCCCCCATGGGGGTATTCAGCCGAACCATCACAAGGAAGTGGGCTCACTTAGACCACTTTGATGACTAGATAATAATCTTGTGGCCCAAAATCCCGATCGAAGCCCAAAATGCGAAAACGCTACTACGCGATTGATTTTTCGGAGAGATAACAATTACGCGACGAATAAAATATATAAACACTATATATAATCATATGATATTAAAATATCATATTTAAAATAATTAAGATTTAAAAATCTCAAAAGTCTGACCGTTGGTTTGAAAACCGAAATGATTCGCCGGATAGAAATCCGCGACACGTAGAAACGTACAATTTAAAATATGAATACAAATATTCACATAGCATATAATAATTAATATATTACTACTAAAATAACAATATAGGTCATAGAAATGACGTGGCATGAATAACAATTAATGGTCGTTAAATAATTAACGGTAAAAGATAACGGAAAAAGTAGGGTCGTTACAGTACCTTCCCGTTACGGGAATTTTGTCCCGAAATTTAAGCAGGTGCAGGGGTTGACACAGCATCTGGGAACAAATGCGGGTACTTCTGCTTCATCTGATCTTCACGCTCCCAAGTGAACTTGGGACCGCATCTGGCGTTCCATCTAACTCGAACAATAGGAATTCTACTCTGCTTAAGAGTCTTAACCTCTCGATCCATAATTTCAACAGGTTCCTTAATAAAATGAAGTTGCTTATCAACATGAAGTTCCTCCAGAGGAATAGTTTCATCAGCCTCGGCCAAACACTTCTTCAAATTTGACACGTGAAAAACGTCGTGAACAGCACTGAGTTCTTGTGGCAATTTCAAACGATAAGCCACGGGTCCAACTTTCTCAATAATCTCAAACGGTCCAAAAAAATGAGGATTCAACTTTTCTCTCTTACTAAATCGTACCACACCCTTCCAAGGTGATACTTTCAACATAACACGGTCACCGACCTGATACTCAATATATTTCCTTTTCCTTGTGGCATAGCTCTTTTGCCGACTTCTGGTAGTTCTCAATATTTCTTTAATCTGTACGATTTTCTTGGTAGTCTCATGAATAATTCCTGGACCTGTGAGTTGAGCATCCCCACCCTCATTCTAACAGACATGAGACTTACACTTTCTGCCATACAGAGCTTCAAACGGTGCGGCCTTAATACTTTCATGATAACTGTTATTATAAGAAAATTCAGCCAACGGCAAGTATCTATCCCAACCATTACCAAAATCAATTACGCATGCCCTCAACATGTCTTCCAACGTTTGGATGGTCCTTTCACTCCGACCATCCGAATGTGGATGATAAGCGGTGCTCATACCCAATTTAGTTCCCAAAGCATCTTGTAAGGACTGCCAAAACCTCGATGTAAATCGACTGTCTCGGTCTGAAATAATCGATACAGGAACACCATATCTTGAAATAATCTCCTTCAAATACAAATGAGTAAGCTTCTTCATTGAATCTGTTTCCTTAATTGGCAAGAAATGAGTTGACTTAGTGAGTCGGTCAACAATCACCCAAATGGTATCATAACCACCCACAGCTCTTGGTAACTTCGTAATTAAGTCCATCGTAATACCTTCCCACTTCCACTCGGGAATTTCAGGTTGCACCAAAAGTCCTGACTGTTCTGATGTTCAGCTTTAACCTTAGCACTGGTCAAACACTTAGCCACATACGTAGCCACATCAGCCTTCAAATGAGGCCCCCAATACAGCTCCTTAAGATCATGATACATCTTTCCTGAACCAGGATGAATAGAGTACCTAGACCTATGAGCCTCCTCTAGAACAAGTTGTCGCAGATCACCAAACTTCGGAACCCAAAGGCGCCCCGCAAAATACTGAGTACCATCGGTTCGTACCTCTAACTTTTTACTCAAGCCTCGGACCTTCCCATTACAAAATTCTCCTCCTTCAAGGCTTCTTGTTGTGCCTCAAGAATCTGCCTAGCGAGGTTTGTTCGAATTGTCATATTCAAGGCCCTAAACCTGCGAGGTTCAGCCCCTTTCTTTACGACTTAACGCATCAGCCACAACATTGGCCTTTCCCGGATGATATAAAAGCTCACGGATGATATAAAAGCTCACAATCATAATCATTCAACATCTTAATCCATCTTCATTGCCTCATATTCAATTGTTTCTGATCAAGGATATATTGAAGACTTTTGTGATCGGTGTACACAGTACTTTTGACCCCATAAAGATAGTGTCTCCAAATCTTAAGCGCAAACACAACAGCTCCCAATTCTAAATCATGGGTTGTATAATTCTGTTCATGGATCTTTAACTGACGCGACGCGTACGCAATAACTTTCTTTCACTGCATCAAAACACAGCCAAAGCCCTGACGTGATGCATCACAATAAACAACAAAATCATCATTACCCTCAGGTAGTGACAATATCGGAGCGGTAGTCAACTTCTTTTTCAAAATCTGAAAAGCATTCTCTTGTTCATCCTTCCACTCATACTTCTTCCCCTTGTGCGTTAAATCAGTCAGAGGTTTCGCTATACGAGAGAAATCTTGAATGAACCTTCTATAGTAACCTGCCAACCCTAGAAACTGACGAATCTGAGTAGGAGTTTTCGGAATTTCCCACCTTTCAATCGCCTTAATTTTAGCAGGATCAACTTGTATTCCATGTTCACTAACAATATGTCCAAGGAATTGAACTTCTCTTAACCAGAAAGCACACTTAGAGAACTTAGCTTACAACTCTTCTTTTCTCAATAAATCAAGCACTAACTTCAAATGTTCTTCGTGCTCTTCATCATTCTTAGAATAAATAAGGATGTCGTCGATGAAAACAATAATGAATTTGTCCAGATAGGGTCTACACACACGGTTCATGAGGTCCATGAACACAGCCGGTGCATTTGTCAATCTGAACGGCATAACAAGGAATTTAAAGTGACCATAACGGGTGCGAAAAGTAGTTTTTGAAACATCAGATTCTTTAACACGCAACTGATGATAGCCGGAATGAAGATCGATCTTAGAATAAACAGACGAACCTTGAAGCTGATCGAATAGATCATCAATTCTCGGAAGAGGGTAACGATTTTTAACAGTAAGCTTGTTCAATTCATGATAATAAATACACCATCGGAACGATCCACCCTTCTTCTTAACAAACAAAACAGAAGCTCCCCAAAGGGACGAACTGGGACGAAAGAAATATAGTTGCAACAATGAAGGAAGAAATATATGGAGTAGTCACATAAGTGACATAGATATTTAAGGCAATTCTCTCAAAGGAGATAACAAGGATAATGGATTTCAAAGTAAATTTTCATTACATTTCCGAAAGGAAGACGTACGAAAGGTGTGATATTTCAACGAGAGTGAACTCCCTTGCTAAATGAGCGAGGAAATCTAGGATTCATCCATATTCTTAAATTTATGTGCTGATAAAAAGAACGCGAATCATGGGTTATAAAGAATGGCCGACTCCAGGTGGGATGAATCTCCAAAAATAATTTCGTGCACCTCAAAGTATTGAATCCTAGGATTGATGTTTACGAGGGTGTTGCGGTTGACAGCGAATATTGAGAGTAGAAACTCCTCAAACGGTCTAGTGTAATATATATTCATGATACCCACTATAACAACAGTTGGGGTAGAAACCCACCTAGCGCCTTTTCTATAATAGGGTGACCACCGAGCGTATCCCAGAAAATTGATTTATCGGTCCATGTTTCGGCCATGTCCAACTATAAGAGGGAAAATTTTATGAGCGCAAAGACTTTCCAACAAATTTTATAAAACCGGCATCCAAAGTGGCGTAAGAGTTTCTATCAATGAACTTAATGGTAAGTTTCATCCTTAAACCGAGGATGAGAAGAACTGTGATCCAGACACTCTGTAGGGTAATGCGAAAAGTTGATAAAATTAATCAAAGGAGTTTTGAAAAAGATTTAAACGTTTGATGTTACAACATAAACGGAACGAAGTTCTTAGTAATTTAGAAGTATGTACAATGTGTACCATTTTATATAAAATAATCTGACTTAATTAAACAACTCAATAAAGGTGTGGTTTTAAAATAATTTTGAAGGTATAATTTAGAATGTACTAATCAAAATAGGTTAAGGTAAACTTATTCATTTGAATCCATACGTACATATACGATTTTATAAATTGTATACATGACAAAATATTTCATTACTTTTATTCGCCCATAAATCCGTGAGAACCACCCAATTAAACAAATGTGTAAAACTCCCAATGATAAACAGAGTATCTGTATTTCAGAGGTTACAAGTTGAAGTAAGATTGTGAAAGATCGAGTAAATGACCTGAATCGTCGTGCGACATTTGACCAACAAATGTTACGAGGCCATGAAAACCAATGAGTTAAATGTTGTTTTGACTATTATCAGGACATAAGTCCTTGGGCCAAAACTGTTCCCGAGCGAAGCTGTTGCTAACAAGCGAGTTATGAAAGGGTAGAGAATGAGATAGATAATCTAGTTAAGACGAGCTCCTCGTATATCAACAAATAAGATAATGAATATTTTCCCTGCCCATGTAATACATCGGAATTTCTAAATGAGTAGTGTAAAAATTTTCTTTGACTCGCTTTCTATTCCTCATGTCACAATATTGGGACTTCTTTATGAATTAACGTAATATAATCACGTTGGTTTGACGCCATTATATTTCACTAATTCATAGTTCCATTCCAATAGCACTACATGAGGTCAGGACACGCGATCTGTCAAAACCCGACCTTAACCATAAGGACGAATACAATAACATATGATTTCATCGCGAGGTATTGACCTCTATATGCGACATTTTTCAAAAACTGCATTCGTTTTTACAATACAAACCATAGCTTTTATTACAAATACAAGGTTTAAACAACTTAATAATGATTATCGTTTAGCGATAATCTTAGACTTACAAACTTTACATGTGATAATAACAATACGACCTCCAACATATTTTACATTACAAATCCTCCGATATGCAGTTTTATTTTTGACACAAATATGCATACTCAAGATCTTGCTTAAATTCAACATGGTGCAGCGAAAGCTTTTAGTTATCACCCGAGAATAAACATGCTTAAAACGTCAACATAAAGTTGGTGAGATATAGGTTTAATGCCGGCAGCGTTATAAATATAGACCACAGGATTTCATATATAAACGTTTTAATAAAAATATTCTAAGTTGTTGAGCACTTGATAACCATACTTAACATTTAATCAACGTCGCATATTCCCTTTATTATGAAATCTTACTACACCGTACCAAGTGTAGTCACCGAAACGAAGTACTGTGCAACCGTTGAATACTGGTCGTCCAGTCCGGTTGGGGTTGTCAGGCGCGATAGATCTATCAACAGGATTCGCGTTTACAATACCTCATGTAAATAGTAGTTACCAAGTTACAGGGAAGTATGCCAGTGGTACAACTCAACGTAGAATATAAATTTTTAATCACTTGTGTCCATAACGTAAATCATAAAATGCATGTATTCTCATCCCGAAATATTTAGAGTTTAAAAGTGGGACTATATACTCACTTTTGCCTTGAAGGTATTTATCACGACTTGGTCTCCGATAGATATCATGAACCTAACCATATATATAATATATCAACATATTTTCTTTTTAAGTAATCGTTACATATATATATAAATAAATATATATATATATATATATATATATATATATATATATATATATATATATATATATATATATATTTATTTATATATATATGTATATATACTTACTTTTAATACTTTTAATACTTTTAATATTTTCTTAGTCCGTAGTTAGCAGTCCGATGTTAGTGGTCCATAATTAGTTGCTTAAATAAAATAAATAAAGACCCCATTGTATTTGTATTGATCAGAATTAATCTCGACCCATGGTACCATGTTGTCAAGTGATGTGTTGCGTACATAAAGTACCGTGTTGTCAAATGACGTGTTGCGTACAATCATGAGGTCTTATGATTAATCTTCTTGTGTTGTTTACGGGTGGTCCTGAAATATATAAAATCAGATCATAAGTAAATATATATGAAATATCATATTAATTAAAAATATATGATTAATTTAATTTTTCTCCAAATATTTTCGTAGCTAAACTAGCTTCAGATACCCGATCTTGTTTTAGTCGTAGTTTCTTCATTACAACTCCGTTTTTGTTGGTTCAACTTGCCACTTCCTTGGATAGAGTCAAATTTTAAGAATATGAACTGAAAATACCTTAGGTTGTATTTAAAATCACAGGTTATAGGTCAAACTTTGGTGAAACTTATGAAAGTGATCATTTTCCATCATAAAAACAACATTTAATGATCATTTTTCTAAAAATACTTACACTTTGAGTTAAACCATGAAATTTTTATGTGTTAACATATTCATAAGAAATATAATTTTTCCAGAATATGAACTTCCAATTCAAAGCTTAAGATGGTTTTTAATTATCCAACCCAAAACAGCCCCCGGTTGCACTCCAACGACATAGATTTAGTTTTTAAGGTGTTCTTTGTAAAACCAAGTTATATCTTGTTAAGTTAGCATATCATTATGATATATTACAGGTCTTTAAGTGTTTTAAAAGTCAAGTTAGAAGGATCTATTTAGTTTGCGAACAAGTTTGAAATCATTCAAACTATGTTCTTGTTGTTAAAATTTTATACCACAAAATAAGATAGCTATATGAATATGAATTGAATAAGATTATGAATAAGGTTACTACCTCAAGTTACTTGGACAAAGTTACTGTAAGAGATGAGAAAAATCCTAGAATCAAAAGAGTGGTGGAGTTGGATTGAAAGGTTGGAAGTAAACTTGTTTACTTGGAAGGATTTTTGAAGTGTTCTTGAATGGATTTTATTATGATGATTAAGGGTTGTTTTTGAAGCTAGATCTTCATGGTTATTTGCTGAGATTGTGAAGAACACTTAAGGTTCCTAAGAGTGTGTTTTTGGTTAGAGAAAATGTGTAGTAAAAATGAAAATGGAATGGAGTATAAATGGTGGTGAAAAGATGTATAAATTTGTAATATTGTGCAAAAGTCTTGTAATATGCCAAATTGATTAATCATGCATGCTAAGATCAAAAATTAGCTGACTCATGGCTGCTAATAAAGTGATTGTGATGTGTATATACCAATAGTAAATACGTATAGAAGCTGGGTATGATACGAGTACATATACTCTAGGTATACATGTAGAAATTTTGAGGAAACGGAACGAGAATTCAAATATAGCTATCTTTTGTAAATATACTTATATTGTTTTATGTATATAAGCCCTTTAAAAGTGATTAAATACATATTTATACGATACTTGTATAAGTATTATAGGTTAAAGGTATATATGTCAAATAACGTTACGTATAGTTATCATTTTGAAAACTTAAGTTAGTAGTCTCAAAGTATACTTATAACTTATTGTTATTAGTACACAATAAGATGTTAAACCATTCTCAGATCATGTTAAATATATATAAATACATATATATACACAAACATATAATTATCGTTTGTTATATATTTCGTGATATCATCGGTCAAATTGGACGGTCAAACGTTGTGTAAAACTCTTTTTAAAAACATAAATCTCAACAATTTAGATTACTTATCATGTTGGTAAGGTTTAATTTATGTAAATATTAATCTCATAGGTATAAAATGATCGGAAAAATCCGGGTCGTTACAGTACCTACCCGTTAAATAAATTTCGTCTCGAAATTTTAAAATTGTACCTATTTTGCGTTCTCGGGAAACAAATGTGGGTACTTTAGTTTCATCTGATCCTCTCGTTCCCAAGTAAACTCGGGACCCCTTCGAGCATTCCAACGAACCTTAACGATCGGTATGTTGCTATGCTTGAGTTGTTTAACCTCACGGTCCATGATTTCGACTGGTTCTTCTATGAATTGTAGTTTCTCGTCGACTTGGATTTCTTCAAGAGGAATGGTGAGATCTTCCTTTGCAAGACATTTCTTGAGGTTTGAGACGTGAAATGAATTATGTACTCTGGTGAGTTGTTGTGGTAACTCGAGTCGATAGGCTACCGGTCTGATGCGTTCGATGATCTTGAACGGGCCTACATACCTTGGGTTCAGTTTACCCCTTTTTTCAAAACGTATTACACCTTTCCAAGGTGACACCTTTAACATAACCATGTCATCGATCTGAAACTCTAATGGTTTCCTTCGGACATCGGCGTAGCTCTTTTGGCGACTACGGGCTGTTTTCAATCTCTCCTTGATTTGTACTATCTTCTCAGTCGTTTCGTGTATGATCTCGGGACCAGTTAATTGTCGATCTCCTACTTCATTCCAACAGATAGGGGATCTACACTTCCTTCCATACAGTGCTTCAAATGGTGCAGCTTTAATGCTCGCATGATAACTGTTATTATACGAGAATTCTGCTAATGGTAGATACTTATCCCATCCGTTTCCAAAATCAATCACACATGCCCTGAGCATGTCTTCAAGAGTCTAAATTGTTCTTTCACTCTGCCCGTCAGTTTGTGGATGATATGCGGTGCTCATATCCAAACGAGTTCCCAGGGCCTCCTGTAGTGATTGCCAAAACTTTGATGTAAATCTACTATCACGATCGGATATAATGGAAATAGGTATTCCATGCCTTGAAACAATTTCCTTTATGTATAATCGTAATAGTTTCTCCATTCTATCTGTTTCCTTTATAGGCAAGAAATGTGCAGATTTGGTGAGACAATCAACTATTACCCAAATGGTGTCATAACCCCAGGCAGTCTTAGGTAACTTTGTGATGAAATCCATGGTAATACCATCCCATTTCCATTCTGGGATTTCTGGTTATTGAAGTAACCCTGACGGCTTCTGGTGTTCTGCTTTGACTTTGGAACAAGTTAAACATTCCTCAACATATGTTGCAACATCTGTCTTTAAATTAGGCCACCAATAATGCGTCTTAAGATCTTGATACATCTTTCCAACTCCAGGATGTATCGAGTATCTTGTCTTATGTGCCTCGTTCAATATCAACTTCCTTAATCCACCCAACTTTGGTACCCAAATACGGTTTGAAAAATATCGAATTCCGTCTTCCCGTATAACGAGTTGTTTCCCATACTTCTTCATTATTTCATTTCCTATGTTTTCTTTAGTAAGAGCTTCTCGTTGAGCCTCTTTGATTTGTGAGTTGAGATTCATGCGAATTTTTATGTTCATCGCTCGTACTCGAATTGGTTCCCGTTCCTTTCTGCTTAGAGCGTCGGCCACTACATTCGCTTTCCCGGGATGATAGCGAATCTCACAATCATAGTCGTTTATCAGCTCGACCCACCTACGTTGCCTCATGTTCAGCTGTTTCTGATCAAAAATATGTTGAAGGCTTTTATGATCAGTAAACACAGTGCATTTAACCCCATATAAATAGTGTCTCCATATCTTCAATGCAAACACTACTGCTCCCAATTCTAAATCATGCGTCGTATAATTCCGCTCATGAATCTTCAATTGTCGGGATGCGTATGCTATAACTTTCTTCCGTTGCATAAGGACGCAACCAAAATCTTGTCGCGAAGCATCACAATATATCTCAAAATCATCGTTCCCTTCAGGTAACGATAAAATAGGTGCTGTAGTCAAATTATTCTTCAGTAATTGAAATGCACTCTCCTGCTCAGAAGTCCATTCGTACTTCTTCCCTTTTTGTGTTAACGCTGTTAATGGTTTAGCTATTCGGGAGAAATCTTGAATAAACCTTCTATAATAACCAGCTAAACCCAAAAATTGGCGTATCTGCGTTGGTGTCTTAGGAGTCTCCCATTTTTCAATGGCCTCAATTTTAGCTGGATCAACCTGAATTCCTTTGCTACTAACAACGTGGCCAAGAAATTGCACTTCTTTCAACCAAAATGCACACTTAGAAAATTTGGCGTATAACTGTTCTTTTCTTAACAATTCTAATACCAACCTTAAATGCTGCTCATGCTCTTGCTCACTCTTAGAATAGATAAGAATATCGTCAATGAAAACGATAACAAACTTATCTAAATACGGACTACAAACTCGATTCATGAGGTCCATGAATACAGCTGGCGCATTAGTCAACCCAAACGGCATAACCAAAAATTCGTAATGACCATAACGTGTCCGAAAATCAGTTTTTGGAATATCTTCTTCTTTGACACGTAATTGATGATAGCCCGATCTTAAGTCGATTTTCGAGTACACACATGATCCTTGCAGTTGATCAAATAAGTCGTCAATTCTCGGTAGTGGATACCGATTCTTGATAGTTAACTTATTTAATTCACGATAATCTATACACATCCTAAAAGATCCATCTTTCTTCTTGACGAATAAAATCGGAGCTCCCCACGGTGAAGTACTTGGTCATATGAATCCACGGTCCAGTAATTCTTTTAACTGACTCTGAAGTTCTTTTAACTCAGATGGTACAAGTCTATATGGAGCACGAGCCACTGGTGCAGCTCCTGGTACTAGATCTATTTGAAATTCTACAGATCTAAATGGAGGTAATCCCGGCAACTCTTCCGGAAAGACTTCAGGAAAATCTCTTGCCACAGGCACGCCATTGATACTCTTCACTTTTTCCTTCGTTTCGACTTTATTAACATGTGCTAAGATAGCATAACACCTTTTCTTCAAGCACTTTTGAGCTTTCAAACAACTAATGAGTTTTAGCTTTGAGTTACCCTTCTCTCCATAAATCATTACTGGCGTTTTATCCTTACGAGGAATGCGAATTGCCTTCTTGGCACACACAACTTCAGCTCCTATTTTGGACATCCAGTCCATGCTGACTATTACATCAAAACTTTCTAATTCTACGGGTATCAAATCACTCTTAAATATTTCTCCGGCTAAATTTATTTTTCAATCACGGCAAATTTTATCGGCTTTAATTAGTTTACCATTAGCTAACTCAATCATGTACTTAGCATCTAGAGGTAATGATGAACAATTCAATTTAGCGTAAAAGTCTCTACTCACGTAACTTCTATCAGCACCAGTATCAAATATAATAGATGCGGATAAGTTATTAATGGTAAACGTACCCGTAACAAGCTCCGGGTCTTCACACGCCTCTCTAGCATTAATAACAAATGCTCTTCCACGTGCAGATCCATTATTCTTCTCTGGATTCGGACACTGGCTCTTATAATGACCCTGTTTCCTACACCCATAACAGGTAACAGTGGCCAAGGCAGTTCTATTTGCATTAGTGGCAGGAGTCTTGGGGCCATTTGTATTTGTTACAGGAATCCGACAATCTTCAGCAAGATGACCCCTTCGATTACAATTTTCGCACACCACATTACAATAACCAAAGTGATGTTTGTGGCATCTGTTACATAAAGGATTTCATCCTTTGTAACCTGAGTTCGAACCGCTACCCGCACCTTGCGTGGTTTCTTGTTTCTTGTTGGATTGTTGATGATTACCTTCCCACTTTCTTTTGTTTCTCGATGTCTTGACATCGGTGTTCTTATCCAGAATAATCTGGTCCATCAACTCGTTCGCCATGGTGATGGCTTCGTGAATAGTCTTGGGTTTTGATGCTGTAACATTTGCTTTGACATTTTTAGGCAAACCATCTTTGTACAGTTCTATCTTCCGTTCTTCGGTTGGTACCAATTCGGGACATAGCAAAGCTAATTCCATGAATTGTTGATTGTAGTTGGTGAGTTCAGTACCAACAATTTTCAGGCTTCGTAATTCAGCTTCCAACTTCCTAACCTCGTTCCTTGGACAATACTCGTTGATTAGCATTGTTTTGAATTCTTCCCAGGGAGTATCATAAGCTACATCTCCTCCTACGGCCTTCACATAGTTTTTCCACCACGTGAGTGCACTATCTTGTAAGGTGCACGATGCATACTTGGTCATGTCCTTCTCAATACAACCACTGATTTTAAACACAGACTCAATCTTTTCGATCCACCGGGTTAAACCGACCGGTCCTTCTATTCCACTGAATGATGAGGGCTTGCAACCTTGAAAAGTTTTGTAAGTACATCCCACACGAGGATTTGGGTTAACTGCAGCACCTCTCGCAGCCTCGACCCATAACATTCTGTCGTCCACTCGCTGATTGATGAGTTCCTCGATTTCTTGTTCCGTCATTCGGTTCAATCGCGCCATAATCTTCAATAAGAATGAAAAAATAATTATTCACATGGAATATTATAGATGTAGTATGTATTTACAGTACATCGTAGCTTATTAATAATATGAACCAGTTATTATTATAAAAGCCTTTTCTTCTTATTAGCGTTTTATAATTATATCTAGGGTAGTACCTACCCGTTAAAGTTCATACTTAATAGCTTAGTACAGAAATCAATTACTATCACCCAAATAATACTCAACCATGGAAAATTATTGCACTTCACACTTCACTATTTTACATATACTTATCTTACATCAAACATTAAGCAAACCACACTAGTAATATTATACAAAACGTTATATGATCCCATGGTTTAAAACAACAGCGCATCATTTAACCCAAAACGTTTGTGTTCAAAGAAATCACTTATAGGTTATCTTGACTGTCTCCCTGTGGTTTGGCGGAGGGGCTGAAGAACTGGATGCCGGGATAGAACTAATAGGAATAGCGGGAATAGGTGTGGAAGTATCTGGTGGAGTTGGTGCCACAACATCCTCTCTAGACTCGGGATTTGGATTTTCCATTTCAGTAGCCTTTCGTTTCTTTCCTCGTTCGAACTTGTCTTTCGTAATTTCCTGTATTTCTTCCTCCTCAGTATCACTTTCCGGTTCCTCTTCAATTGATTCATCCGGAACTTGTGAGTCTTCCCCAAATGTGTCGTTTTCATCATCGGATAGGTTAATGACTGGAACACCATCTGAAGATTCTGGTTCGGAGTCGCTGAATGTGATAACAAGTTCTAAGCTAGACATCTATCACATAACAACTAGCATGTTAGTATCACATAATATTTACATATTAATTTTTAACCAACAAGGATAAGCAATAGTTTTCTAAATCAAACACGGTCAAAGTCCATACTCACTAATGCATCCTAACAAACTCGATAAGATACACTAATGCAAATTTTCTGGTTCTCTAAGACCAACGCTCTGATACTACATGTCAAAACCCGACCTTAACCATAAGGACGAATACAATGACATATGATTTCATCGCGAGGTATTGACCTCTATATGCGACATTTTTCAAAAACTGCATTCGTTTTTACAATACAAACCATAGCTTTTATTACAAATACAAGGTTTAAACAACTTAATAATGATTATCGTTTAGCGATAATCTTAGACTTACAAACTTTACATGTGATAATAACAATACGACCTCCAACATATTTTACATTACAAATCCTCCGATATGCAGTTTTATTTTTGACACAAATATGCATACTCAAGATCTTGCTTAAATTCAACATGTTGCAGCGGAAGCTTTTAGTTATCACCTGAGAATAAACATGCTTAAAACGTCAACATAAAGTTGGTGAGATATAGGTTTAATGCCGGCAACGTTATAAATATAGACCACAAGATTTCATATATAAACGTTTTAATAAAAATATTCTAAGTTGTTGAGCACTTGATAACCATACTTAACATTTAATCAACATCGCATATTCCCTTTATTATGAAATCTTACTACATTGTACCAAGTGTAGTCACCGAAATGAAGTACTGTGCAACCGTTGAATACTGGTCGTCCAGTCCGGTTGGGGTTGTCAGGCCCGATAGATCTATCAACAGGATTCGCATTTACAATACCTCATGTAAATAGTAGTTACCAAGTTACAGGGAAGTATGCCAGTGGTACAACTCAACGTAGAATATATATTTTTAATCACTTGTGTCCATAACGTAAATCATAAAATGTATGTATTCTCATCCCGAAATATTTAGAGTTTAAAAGTGGGACTATATACTCACTTTTGCCTTGAAGGTATTTATCACGACTTGGTCTCCGATAGATATCACGAACCTAACCATATATATAATATATCAACATATTTTCTTTTTAAGTAATCGTTACATATATATATATATATATATATATATATATATATATATATATATATATATATATATATATATATATATATATATATATATATATATATATATATATATATGTATATATATATATATACTTTTAATACTTTTAATATTTTCTTAGTCCGTAGTTAGCAGTCCAATGTTAGTGGTCTACAATTAGTTGCTTAAATAAAATAAATAAAGACCCCATCGTATTCGTATTGATCAGAATTAATCTCGACCCATGGTACCATGTTGTCAAGTGACGTGTTGCGTACATAAAGTACCGTGTTGTCAAATGACGTGTTGCGTACAATCATGAGGTCTTATGATTAATCTTCTCGTGTTGTTTACGGGTGGTCCTGAAATATATAAAATCAAATCATAAGTAAATATATATGAAATATCATATTAATTAGAAATATATGATTAATTTAATTTTTCTCCAAATATTTTCGTAGCTAAACTAGCTTCGGATACCCGATCTTGTTTTAGTCGTAGTTTCTTCATTACAACTCCGTTTTTGTTGGTTCAACTTGCCACTTCCTTGGATCGAGTCAAATTTTAAGAATACGAACTGAAAATACCTTAGGTTATATTTGAAATCACAGGTTATAGGTCAAACTTTGGTGAAACTTATGAAAGTGATCATTTTCCATCATAAAAACAACATTTAATGATCATTTTTCTAAAAATACTTACACTTTGAGTTAAACCATGAAATTTTTATGTGTTAACATATTCATAAGAAATATCATTTTTCCAGAATATGAACTTCCAATTCAAAGCTTAAGATGGTTTTTAATTATCCAACCCAAAACAGCCCCCGGTTGCACTCCGACGACGTAGATTCAGTTTTTAAGGTGTTCTTTGTAAAACCAAGTTATATATTGTTAAGTTAGCATATCATTATGATATATTACAGGTCTTGAAGTGTTTTAAAAGTTAAGTTAGAAGGATCTATTTATTTTGCGAACAAGTTTGAAATCATTCAAACTATGTTCTTGTTGTTAAAATTTTATACCACAAAATAAGATAGCTATATGAATATGAATTGAATAAGATTATGAATAAGGTTACTACCTCAAGTTACTTGGACAAAGTTACTGTAAGAGATGAGAAAAATCCTAGAATCAAAAGAGTGGTGGAGTTGGATTGAAAGGTTGGAAGTAAACTTGTTTACTTGTAAGGATTTTTGAAGTGTTCTTGAATGGATTTTCTTATGATGATTAAGGGTTGTTTTTGAAGCTAGATCTTCATGGTTATTTGCTGAGATTGTGAAGAACACTTAAGGTTCCTAAGAGTGTGTTTTTGGTTAGAGAAAATGTGTAGTAAAAATGAAAATGGAATGCAAGTCAACACCATACATTATTACTTAATCAAAAGTTGACCAAAACAAAGTCAACAGCATCCACTATTAAATGTATCAAAATAGAATGCAAGTTATTGTTTAACAAAAGCTGCCATCATAAATATGCAGACTCTCTAAGCACAGCGGAAGCAATCAATCATGAACCTGAGAATAAAACATGCGAGTAACTGTCAACAAAAATGTTGAGTGAATTATAGGTTTAATATTGCAAACAATATTTAATAAAAACCATAAAAATTTATGTTTGAAAACATAAAAACTCCTTTTTGGACCACAAAATTATATGCTAGAAAACATATAAAAATATTATTCCATTTTTCGTGAGCCACCTGGTAACCACTTAACCATTTATTTACCCTTGCCAAATACAATAAATAATATACACCGAACAAGTGTATCTACAATAAAATACGAAGTACTAAACATTCCGATTATAAATTGCTAGCGCGACTAGCTCGAAATGGGGTTGTCAAACCCGATAGATCTATCCATAGGATTCGCGTTCACCAGTAGAATCCAGTGATTACATTTACCAGACTAGAGAATATTTTTGTTCAACTCACAATGAATAATTTAAACCAACTCCCACTTGTGTCCAAAATATAAATAAATTGCATGTATTCTCATCCTAAAAGATTTAAAATAGAAAAATGGGACAATAACTCACCTTAATAGCAAACGAAGTAACCACACAAATATGCGAACGGCAAATGAAGTAAAGTGATCAGGAATGATCACAACGCCGACCTATAAATAAAGAAGGTCGATATAAATAACTAACTTAGGTCAAGTCTTAGTATGATAGCTATTGTACATGTTGCAAGTAGTCATAGAACAATACTCAACATGCATCGGTTTGATCGGAATAGCGGACGGACACACACTTTTTATTTTTAGAAAGTTTCTATTTTTAGCAGGTTTCCATTTTTGGAAAGGTCCTATTTTTGGAAAGTTTCTATTTTTGGAAAGTTTCTATTTTTAGAAAGTTTTTAGGTTAGGAAAGTTTCCTTAATTAGAAAGTCAACAGAAGTCAACTGAAAGTCAAAGTCAACTGAAAGTCAACTCAAAAGTCAACCTTGGTCAACATAGTCAACATTAATTTTAAAAGTGCAAGTTATATTAATAATATAAGTTATAATGTTAATTAAAAACAAATGTGTATAATTATGTCATAACATAAGTTTAATTAAATTAAAATGAATTATTAAAGTTAATATAAGTCTAAATGATATAATTAGTATAACATAAGTATTTAATTAATTAATTAAATATTAATCATAATATAAGTATTATTAATTAATAATAAATTTTAATCATATCATAAGTATTATTAATTAATTATGAATTATTAATCATATCATAAGTTTCTAATTATAATTATTAAATCATAAGTATTTAATAATTAAATAATAATTAAATTATAATTAAATAATAATTAAGTCTTATAATAATTAAATAATTAATTAATCCTTATTATAAGTCTTATAATAATAATCTCATAATATAAGTTTAATACTTACAATAAGTATTTTTCATTAATAATAAAAGTATTATTAATCATAAGTTTAATTAAAGTTTCATTAATCATAATTATTTAATAAATGATATAATAAATATGTATATCTTAAGTCTTAAATTAAAATAATTAATTTTTATATCATAAGTAATTTATTAATAATGAAAATCATTATTCATATCATAAGTCTTATTTAATAACCATAAGTTTTATTTAAAAGTTCATCGGGTCATAACTTGAGCCCCGGGAATCAGTTTTCGGCGAGTCTTATATATATCTTCGCCTAACCAACCCACCCAACACCTTAGTATGCTCAAGAAAATCCCAAGAACAGCCACCAAGTCGTGACTTACAGCCATTAATCAGTTTGGATCTTTAATCCGCTCAAAAACGTGTTTTAGTCATAACGAGTGATCCGTGGCTCGAATTTCGATGACCCGAACATGAAAGTTCATCCCATAATCAATCCTAACACACTAGTGCACCCTAAAGACTCTAAAAATGGTCACAAAGTCAGATCATACCTGTACCAATTCGTTTTCACCTTTTAATTCCAATTAAACACCATTTTGATCATAACTTATGTTCCGGGAATCGAAATAACATGAATCCGGAGTCTAAAATTAATGTCTTGATGAGAGAAACTCATCTAGACACTTTAATTTCACTTTTATATTAGTTGTGTTTACAGAACCAATCAAACAAACCGCTGTCCCAAATCAATCAAACCAAAAACATGAATTAACGAGCATTTCTACGCATACTATCAATAATACAATAACATACAATCATCATACTATCATAATATCATATAAAAAAAGTAAAATTAAAGGAAAATCAAAAAGTTAGGGTTAGGGTTTATACCCTAATCAAAAATTGATTTATATGAACGCGTAGAGAAGAACGAAAGCAATCCGATTATGTAAAAAGCCCTATGATCCAAGCTTGATTTGATGATGAATTGATGATGATTATGGTGATATGGGATTGCCTAGAGAGAAAAGGGAAAGGGAGAAAAGAAGTTTTAGGTTAAAATGAAGTAGTATGCTAGGTTTTGATCAAGTAAACCTCAAGTTTCAAAAAGTGACACATATCCCCCTCCATGGGGGTATTCGGCCGAAACATCACAAGGGAGTGGGCTCACTTAGCCCACTTTGATGACTAGATAATAATCTTGTGGCCCAAAAGCCCGATCGAAGCCCAAAATGCGAAAACGCTACTACGCGATTGATTTTTCAGAGAGATAACAATTACGCGACGAATAAAATATATAAACACTATATATAATCATATGATATTAAAATATCATATTTAAAATAATTAAGATTCAAAAATCTTAAAAGTCTGACCGTTGGTATGAAAATCGAAATGATTCGCCGGATAGAAATCCGCGACACGTAGAAACGTACAATCTAAAATATGGATACAAATATTCACATAGCATATAATAATTAATATATTACTACTAAAATAACAATATAGGTCATAGAAATGAAGTGGCACGAATAACAATTAACGGTCGTTAAATAATTAACGGTAAAAGATAACGGAAAAAGTAGGGTCGTTACAACAGCCGTAAAGGAAATGGGTTTTCAATTTTGTTTTGATTGTTGGGTTCGATTAAAACAGGAATAGAAATTTCGGTTTGTTATGGGTTTGTGTTTGATTAAAACAGAAAAGTATTGGTGGTTTGTTGGGTTTGATTACTCGATTGAAACAATGGCGTTTGATTTATGGTATTGGTGATTGGCATGATTAAACCGAATGAAGAAGAAAAATATAGAGAGGGATAGAGAGGGTGATGGTTTAATTCACAACAGAAGGTGCTCGTATAGTGGTTCACGTTTATGGTTCGAAAAGGGAGAGAGTATGAGAGATTAGTGAGATATAGTGGTTGTACGTGTTCGCTCAAGAAACAAGAAACAAATAGTGCAACAGCTCCATGGTTTGTGAGCCAAGGGTGGTGGTGGTGATTAAAGTGATTTAAGGTTTATGCAAGTGGGTCTCTTCTTAAGTATCTGATGTCTATGTATACATAGTTATATATATATATATATATATATATATATATATATATATATATATCTTATATCATTGCTAGTGAAAGTGATATGAAATAGAAAGGAACTCAAGATGGTGAAAGATTTGATATTGGAGAAAGAATCGACGTTGATATCATGCAGACAAAAGGAAGAAGTTAAAGAAAATCAGAAATTGAGATAGATGGGTAACAGATTAGAGACAGAACAAAATTGTAACACAGTATGGAAAGCTACATCAAACTAAATTTGGAATCATATATGTGATTTGATCTTGATTGTACGAATTCTTGAATTGAGATTGACTTCTTTATCAATTAAGTAGACAATTTAAACAGAAGGTTAAAGATTTGAAATTCTAATACATAAAATCTGTATTTATATACAGAGTATATCTGTATTTACATATATATACGGAGTACATCAGTAATTACATATATATATATATATATATATATATATATATATATATATATATATATATATATATATATATATATATATATATATATATATATATATATATATATATATATATATATATATACGAAGTATATCAATGATATAAATTTATTAATAAAATCCATTATTATTATTAATTTTAATAAGAATACTAATAATAATAATAGAATTAATAATAATAATAATAGTATTAAGAATAATGTTATCAAAATTTTTACTAATAATAATAAGAATAATGATTAAAATAATAGAAATAATAATAATAATAATTTTGGAATAAAAAATGATAATTTTTAGTAATAATAATGATATAAAAAAATTACATGTTAACTTTTATATATTTTATATTGAACATAATAAAATAGCTAATTCTGATGTTTATATTAATAATGAAAGTAATAATAATATTAGTATAACAATTATATTTTAACTTGTAGTTGTAACTACATTTAATATGTTAATATTACAATCTATTAATTATGCAATTATATCATTCATTATATGATAACATTATTTAAATATTTGATACTTATACATTATATATATATTTATTACATTTATATATATATATATATATATATATATATATATATATATATAATTACTGGTACAAGTTCGTGAATCGTCGAAAATGGTCGAAGAGTAATTGCATATGTGAAATTAGTTCAAAATTTTTGAGACTCAACATTACCGTCTTTGCTTATTGTGTCGAAATCATATAAAGATCAAGTTTAAATTTGGTCGGAAATTTTCGGGTCGTAACAGTTATAGTGGCAAATGTTTTAAGTTTGTAATTCGAAATTCTGCCCGTGTAACGCTATGCGATTAATACTCATTGTAAGTTATGTTCAACCTTTTTAAATTAATGTCTCATAGCTAAGTTGTTATTATGCTTAATTAAATCGAAGTAATCATGATGTTGGACTAAATATTAAGGACGGGGTTATTGGGCTTTGTACCATAATTGGGGTTTGGACAAAAGACCGACACTTGTGGAAATTGGACTATGGACAATTAATGGGCTTTATATTTGTTTAACTGAATGATAGTTCGTTAATTTAATATAGAGATTTACAATTTGAGGTATCTATAAATAACCATATACACTCGATCGGACACGATGGGCGGAATATTTATAAATACTAATAATCGTTCATTTAACCGGACACGGGAATGGATTAATAGTCAATGGACTCATTAAAACAGGGGTGAATTATGTACAAGGACACTTGGCGTAATTGTTAACAAAGTATTAAAACCTTGGGTTACACGCAGTCGATATCCTGGTGTAATTATTAAACAAAGTATTAAGACCTTGTTACAGTTTAAGTCCCCAATTAGTTAGAATATTTGACTTCGGGTATAAGGATAATTTGACGAGGACACTCGCACTTTATATTTATGACTGATGGATTGTTATAGACAAAAACCAGATGGACATATCAAATAATCCAGGACAAAGGACAATTAACCTATGGTAATAAATTAAAATCAACACGTCAAACATCATGATTACGGAAGTTTAAATAAGCATAATTCTTTTATTTTATATCTTATCGCATTTTTAATTATCGTACTTTTTAATTATCGCACTTTTAATTTATTGTCATTTTATTTATCGCACTTTAATTTACCGCACTTTAATTATCGTTATTTATTTTACGCTTTAAATTAAGCTATATTTATTTTTTAATATTTTACATTAGGTTTTAACTGCGACTAAAGTTTTAAAATCGACAAACCGGTCATTAAACGGTAAAACCCCCCTTTTTATAATAATAATACTACTTATATATATATATATATATATACAACTATAGTTTAAAAATATAGCGTTAAACTTGGCTAGCTCCCTGCGGAACGAACCGGACTTACTAAAAACTACACTACTGTACGATTAGGTACACTGCCTATAGTGTTGTAGCAAGGTTTAGGTATATCCACTCTATAAATAAATAAATAACTTGTGTAAAATTGTATCGTATTTAATAGTATTTCGCAATAAAAATATAACTATTTCGTATACTACCCTGCACACATCAAGTATTTTTGGCGCCGCTGCCGGGGAACACTAAAACGCCGAAGCGAAACGCCATATATATATATATAAAAAAAATTTTATTAAGTTTTAATCTATTTTTGTAAATATATAAGTTTTAAATATTAAAAACAAAAATATAAAAACATAAAAAAAAAAAAGAAAATCTATATCTATATTTTTAAGTTTATTAAAAAGTTTATATTTTTTATTGTGAAAAGTTATAAAAAAAACTAATAAGTAATGTTTAATATAAGTTTTATTTAAATTACATTTTATATAAAAAAATTAAAAATATATTAAAATCTGAACGTGCGTAATTTGGGCCTGCATCTCACTTGAACCTGCATCCTCCGCACTCGCGGTACTTTTGGACAGCTAGTATCCGCACTCGCGGAGCTGTCTGACAGCTGCAACCTCAGAGTGCATTAATTACGTTTTAGGGTTTTAATTTAATTATTATTATTATTAATTAACCTAATTAGGGTTTATGTTTAATATTAATTAGTTTTAGTTTAATTAAATTTGTATTTTTAAGTATTAATTAGTTTTATTACTTATAAAATTAATACTTTTATAAAATAATAATATAAAAATAATATTTTTTATAAAAATTGTATTTTTATAACTTTAAGTTTTATTTTTATATTTTGTATCTTTTTATTCGTAATTGTATAGTTATCGTTCGTAACTAGTTTTAAGATATAGTTTTTGCCGTAGCCATTTTATATTTTTAGATTTCTAGGCTTTGCCGTAAAATCCCTTAAGTGCTTTTTCTTTAGACTAAGATTTAGGTGCTTTAGAATTTTACGACGTCGCTTATTGCCTTAATATTTTATAGATTTTAGTGACTTTTAAGTTATTGCCGTTTTGAATATAGAATTCCTTTTAAGCTTTAATACCTTTAGACGTAAGTTTTAATTTTTAGTATTTAGTACCTTTTAAGTTTCGACGCGCTACTCTCTTATTATTATTTTTCGATCTTTGTTTTTCGACGCTTATTTTTCGACCTTTTATTTTCCGACGCACTCTTTTTCCTTCTTATTTCTCGACGCTCTAGTTTTTAGGACATAGAATTTTCTATTTCTTCTCTAAAATTTCTTTAAACTTCGACGAAAAATTATTTTAAGGGGTTAAATTGATAGACATCCAAAATTTTCTGGTTCGTAGTAATAGTTGGATTTGTTAGTGGCGAGTTGTGGGCTTCCGATTTAAAGGGTCCTGGCTACCTGCTGCATCTATTAGCTATTCGAAATGTGGGCAAAATCAGAAAAGTCTATTAATTTGATAACTTATATAATTTTTATCTTTTATAACTAATAGGATATTCAGTGAATACACCGAGCAAAATGTTCACCACCTTTCATACGTTCACCACCTGTAACTCGATCAAGACATCTAGCCAATATTATCGCCGTTGATTTTTCTTTAGAATTGTCATCTAGTCGACCAAGTACTCCAATTCAAATTTCCGATAATCCATTTTTTTGAACCCGACTTCAAAATTGAAAACCCGGAGGATATTCAAGGACAATTCCAAGATCTTGAACCACTAATCATTCCTCCTGAACCACAAACCGTTAAATCAGAATCCTCTAGTGATTCGTATTCAAAAAATTCAATTATGGAAGTAACGGAACCTCTAAGTATGGAAGACCGAATGAGAGACACACGCACGGGCCAAGGACACGCCATTATTAAACCAGACATTAATGAACCAGATTATGAAATCAAAGGACAAATCCTACACATGGTAACTAATCAATGCCAATATATTGGTACGCCAAAAGAAGATCCAAACGAACATCTTCAAACCTTTAATAAGATCTGTACTCTATTCAAAATCAAAGAAGTTGAGGATGAACAAATATATCTCATGTTATTTTCCTGGACTTTAAAGGGAGAAGCCAAAGATTGGTTAGAATCGTTACCTGAAGGGGCGATTGACACATGGGATGTCTTAGTTGAAAATTTTCTTAAACAATTCTTTCCGGCATCTAAAGCCATGAGACTTCAAGGAGAAATTGTTACGTTCACGCAAAAGCCAAATGAAACTCTATATGAGGCATGGACAAGATTCGGAAAATTTTTGAGAGGATGTCCTCAACATGGTTTAGACACTTATCAAATAGTACAAATATTCTACCAAGGATGCGACATTACTACACGAAAAGACATCGACATTGCAGCTGGTGGTTCCATTATGAAGAAAACCGCAACCGAAGCTCACAAAATTATTGATAACACAACCTCCCACTCGCATGAATGGCACCAGGAAAAAGATATCTTTCGATCATCTAAAGCGGCTAGAGCTGATTCTAGCCATGACTTTGATTCCGTTTCCGCAAAAATAGATGCTTTCGAGAGACGAATGGAAAAGATGACTAAAGATATTCACGCAATACGAATCAGTTGTGAGCAATGCGGTGGAACACACTTAACGAAAGATTGTCACATTGAACAAACGATGGAACAACGAGAGAATGTTTCCTACATGAACCAAAGGCTGGAAAATAATTATCAACCGCCAAAGCCAAACTTCAATCGAAATCAAAACATTCTTTACAATCCAAATGGACCCAACAACAACTCGTACAACCAACAAGGTCTGAATAACCAACCAACTCAAAACAACACTTTCAATCAACAAAGACCTGACTTGTATAAACCACCACAACAAACCGAAGAGAAAAAGTCAAATCTGGAAGAAATGATGGCAAAGCTAATGGAATCTCAAACACAATTTATTACATCTCAAACCCAAACAAATGAGAGGTTTGATCAGTCATTAAGAACTCAACAAACTTCCATTTTGAATCTAGAAAAACACGTAAGTACTCTTGCTAGCATGATGAGTGAGAGGGAACAAGGAAAGCTACTGAGTAAAACTGAAGTAAATCCTCGGAATGATAATGTTAATATGGTTTCAACAAATTCTGAAAAACCAGCACCAAAAGATGGGAAGGTTTTAGATGTGAGTAACAATGAAGAAGTTACAACACCACCATCACCACCACCCGAGTACGTAAAGCCAGTGGTGGCACCCTACAGAATACCTATCCCGTTTCCAAGAAAAGGAGTAGAGTATGAGCAAGTAATAGGTAATAAAGTTTGTGATACCTCTGGAAAGAAGAAGAAGAATAAGAAAGTGCAAGAAACAAAAACCATAGAAGTAAACCCGGTGAAGACAGTTCCACCAAAACTTCCACCGAGGTTGGGTGATCCGGGTGAATTTATTGTTCCTTGTCTACTTAGTGATTGTGTCATGTATGATGCACTAGCAGATTTAGGTGCGAGTGTGAGTGTTATGCCTCTTTCATTATATAAGAGATTAGGAGTAGGTGAGTTAAGTCTAATGAAAATGAATGTTCGACTCTTTGATCAAACCATTAGGCACCCAGTTGGAATTGCTGACAACCTACCTGTTCAAGTGGGTAATTTAACCTTTTTAGTCGAATTTATTGTCATTGACATAGAAGAGGACCCAAACATTCCTCTAATTTTAGGTCGACCATTCTTAGCGTCCACCGGGGTGTTATTTGATGTAAGAGAGGGTAGAATGACACTTAGTAATGATGAAAAATCGATCACCTTTGTGAGTCGAAAGTCTAAATCTCCACCAACCAAAACCGTTGAACCGATAAAAACGATCGATAAGAAGCATATTGTTTTACCAACTCCAACGGTAGTGCTTAACAATAATAAAACGCCTAAGTATGGGGAAAATGAAGTAACACCTAAAGATGACTTGATAATAAAAAACCTCGTTGTTGATACAAAATTAAATGACTCCATTATTAACAGTTTAATGAAGAAACTTATTAAACGGATTCGCGATGCTAGAACCAAGGGGAACTTTAAGTTATGTAACATGTTAGTATCCAATCTATCACCTAAAGAAAAGGCGAAACTAGTAGAATTTGTGGATATTACACAAGAATTCGACCAATGGCTTAAAGCAAAAGTCACAGATATGCAAGTTGATTATGGTCCAAGAGAAATTGATGATGAAGTTAATCAAAATTTCGACACCACAACTACCTAAGTGTGGGGTGATTCAAATGTTCTAAAAAGAAAACGCTGTATAGAGTTAGTTGTTCTGTTCTCGTGTAGTTCCGAGAATGGAATCCGATTGGTCTTTTCCGCTAGCAGACACTAAAGAACTAGTTTTCTCCCCCCATTCTAAATTTTTGTTTTATAGGTTTTATATGAAATTATTATGCTTTCTAAATTTAAGTTTTGTGTGAATTTAAAAACAAAATTTACTTTATTTCATTAAGTTTAAAAAATGATTTCTAAAATTCATCGTAAGTTGAAGACTAGGTCATGGAACCGAAATTGCTTTACCCGAGTGCGGGGCTAAAAATTTTGTTATCATTATTTTTAATTTTATTGATCTAAAGTATATCAAAAAAATTAAAAAAAAAAAAACCCAAAAATCTTTGCTTTTAAAACAATCACTTTAAAAATGACAAATTTTAAATTTTGTCGAGGGACGAACTAGGTAAACATACCGAAACTACCTAAAGTAAAAGGAAGCAAAATTTTAAAAAATTATTCATTTAAATAGTTTTAATAAATAAAGATTTTATAAAAAAATAATAAAAATATTATGTATGTTTGTAGTTTATCTTATGTACAAAACAGGGTAAAACATCGCATTTTCAAAGACTGAAATTAAGTTCAGCAAAAGCTACTAATTTTAACGAGAAGACATAAAATATCAAATGTGATATAAAACAATATCTTTGCAAACTCGGTATTTTTAATCACTTTTTTACACTAATCACCCTCATGAATTTATAATTATAGTCTGATTTCATGCAAATGAGGGCATTGCATGATCTCAAGTCTGGGAAAGGGTTATAAATTCTCTCGGGTTTACACTTAGTTTAATTGCCAAATTTTGTGAAAATTTTTCAACTAAATGAATTCAAAATCATGTTTATACATATTCATGAACGATAAAACTAGGTGATAATACCGATATTATTGTTACCTCGGAGAGAACATAAATGGAGAAACAACCCAAAACGTTAGAATTCATTTAAAATGGAATAAAGGAGAATAAAAAGGCAAAGAAAAGAATAAATAAAAGCTAAGTGTGGGAAGAATGCACCAAGTTCTTTAAAACATATATCACATATTTTGTACAAGATTATTGCAGGTACTTTTGTTTTGAACGATAATTCAGTTTTACCCGATTTACTGTAATATATTTAAAAGAAAGATGGATCTACACGATGAATCAATTCCATCATTAAAAGGAAGTAAAATCTTCCGAAAAAAGACACGCGCTTCTTGATTTAGGTCAGGAAGTTGTCGTCCAGACCAGCTGTAGGTTGACGAAAAATCTAGAAAAGTCATCTCTAAAATCAGCAGGAAATCCACGGACCTCAGCATCAAACAGGGTCACCAAGTGGTCAGACTTATCCTAACCATGAGAGGATCTGTCTCGTAAAATGGAGAGGGCGCCGTGTAAATTATCTTGATAAGACTAATGAATCAGACCCCCAGAAAGGATAATTTCCTTAAAGATTAAAAATTAACTTTTATGCCTGATATTACTCAATCCTTGAGATTGACCTTAAAGATTGAGAATTACAAACTCATGGAATTCAATGATATCTAAACTCGAGCTTGAACGAGAAAATATTTTGATCAAATTACAAACTGATTTGTTTTCTGAAAACCCTATTTTTAATGCGTTCATTACCATTGAATGTAAAATCCTAGGAATTCACCTGGAATTCATTAGGTCACCTGAACCAAATCGGGTGTCAATCGTAAGAACGGTGGTTGCATAGCATGGTCGAAGACAGGACCTTGTGCCAGACCGAAAAACTATAGGGTGATCTTTACTATTGCTCCTACAAAGGATAGTAATTGCATCCGACACGATATAGACCAGAATTATCAGCATGTCACGGGACATTGCCTTAACAGTTACTTGTTCAACGCTTTCCTTTACAACCAGACGGTAGTTTACCGAAAGGTAATATACGGAGCAAGTAAACTGGATGTGTTGCTTTCCCAATACAAGGTTAGCAAGTGGGTGACACAAAACCATAAGTTTTGAGCTAAAATTTTCAAATCTGAAACCCACAAAACCCACAAAAACAATTTGCAAACACCGGTGAAGGGTTATTCCGGAAAACTTATCTAAGGTAAAAGCTAGATTGAATTTTCAAAAGATCAAATGTTTTCATAAAGATCCAATTTCCTTAAAGGATCTAAATTTTATAAGTCATGTGGACTGTAAACCACATCGTTACTATCATTGTTTATACCGCCGTATTAAAATCACTGTTGTACAAAGTGTGAGAATAAAAAAAAGTGATTCGAGTGAAGTGTGATTTAATTTCAAGTTCTATATTGCTTGAGGACAAGCAAAGCTCAAGTGTGGGAATATTTGATAATGCTAAAAATGAACATATATTTCATAGCATTATCCCTCAAGAAAGACAAGCTTTTAGTTGCAATTGTTCTATTTACAAGTGATATTCGTTTAAATAATAAAAGGTGAAGACAAAAGACAAATTCGACGAATTGAAGATGCAAATGACCAAAAAGCTAAAAAGTACAAAGTACAATCCAAGTGGTTCAAATTATTGATGAGAAACGTCTAAAAATTACAAGAGTACAAGCCGTGAAACATAAAGTACAAGATATTAAATCGTACGAAAAGGCGTTCGAAAATCCGGAACCGAGACATGAACCAACTTTTAGCGCGCGACGCAACGGACCAAAAATTACAAGTCAACTATGCACAAGAATATAATATAATATATAATTAATTATATATATTATTATATATTATAATTATACGCAACCCACGTTTTGGATTTAATCTATGAGCTGGAATCCAGACCTCCGCACTCGCGGAGCTGTGAAGCACAAAAGCTCCACACTTGCGGAGCTGTACAGTGAAACGTGGGCCTATAAAAGGCCGCGCATTCTGATCGATTTCAACATCTTTTTCTTTTCCTTTCTCATATCATATACGATATATATATATATATATATATATATATATATATATATATATATTATATTTTATAATTTTAATTTTAATTTAAGTTTAATAATAAGGTTATAGTGGCAAATGTTTTAAGTTTGTAAGTCAAAATTCTGGCCGTGTAACGCTATGCGATTAATACTCATTGTAAGTTATGTTCAACCTTTTTAAATTAATGTCTCATAGCTAAGTTATTATTATGCTTAATTAAATCGAAGTAATCATGATGTTGGACTAAATATTAAAGACGGGGTTATTGGGCTTTGTACCATAATTGGGTTTTGGACAAAAGATCGACACTTGTGGAAATTAGACTATGGACTATTAATGGGCTTTATATTTGTTTAACTGAATGATAGTTCGTTAATTTAATATAGAGATTTACAATTTGAGGTATCTATAAATAACCATATACACTCGATCGGACACGATGGGCGGGATATTTATAAATACTAATAATCGTTCATTTAACCGGACACGGGAATGGATTAATAGTCAATGGACTCATTAAAACAGGGGTGAATTATGTACAAGGACACTTGGCGTAATTGTTAACAAAGTATTAAAACCTTGGGTTACACGCAGTCGATATCCTGGTGTAATTATTAAACAAAGTATTAAGACCTTGTTACAGCTTAAGTCCCCAATTAGTTGGAATATTTGACTTTGGGTATAAGGATAATTTGATGAGGACACTCACACTTTATATTTATGACTGATGGACTGTTATGGACAAAAACCAGATGGACATATCAAATAATCCAGGACAAAGGACAATTAACCCATGGTAATAAATTAAA
Source organism: Rutidosis leptorrhynchoides (assembly GCF_046630445.1). Taxonomy (NCBI): domain Eukaryota; kingdom Viridiplantae; phylum Streptophyta; class Magnoliopsida; order Asterales; family Asteraceae; genus Rutidosis; species Rutidosis leptorrhynchoides. Next base: position 376,676,642 of record NC_092335.1, on the reverse strand, counting down.
ATTAACACGTCAAACATCATGATTACGGAAGTTTAAATAAGCATAATTCTTTTTTTTTATATCTTATCGCATTTTTAATTATCGTACTTTTTAATTATCGCACTTTTAATTTATTGTCATTTTATTTATCACACTTTAATTTATCGCACTTTAATTATCGTTATTTATTTTACGCTTTAAATTAAGCTATATTTATTTTTTAATATTTTTCATTAGGTTTTAACTGCGACTAAAGTTTTAAAATCGACAAACCGGTCATTAAACTGTAAAACCCCCTTTTTATAATAATAATACTACTTATATATATATATATATATATATATATATATATATATATATATATATATATATATATATATATATATATAAACTATAGTTTAAAAATATAGCGTTAAACTTGGCTAGCTCCCTGCAGAACGAACCGGACTTACTAAAAACTACACTACAGTACGATTAGGCAAACTGCCTATAGTGTTGTAGCAAGGTTTAGGTATATCCACTCTATAAATAAATAAATAACTTGTGTAAAATTGTATCGTATTTAATAGTATTTCGCAATAAAAATATAATTATTTCGTATACTACCCTGCATACATCACATCAGTACACAACCAAAACCACTTTTTGAAGCATCGCAATAAACGACGAAATCGTCACTGCCTTCAGGAAGTGATAAGATAGGTGCGGTGGCTAACTTCTTTTTTAAAGTTTGAAATGATGATTCCTGTTCGGGTTCCCAAATCAATTTCTTCCCTTTGTGAGTCAAAGGACGCGCAATCAGAGAAAAACCTTCAATAAATCTTCGGTAGTAACTGGCGAGGCCTAAAAATTGGCAGATATGAGTCGAAGTAGTGGGGGTTTCCCACTTGATGATAGCTTCGATCTTTGCGGGATCAACTTTGATACCTTGATCGCTCACAACGTGACCCAGAAATTGGACTTCCTTCAACCAAAACTCACACTTGGAGAATTTGGCATAAAGTTGCTCTTGTCTCAAGATTTCCAACACTAGACGAAGATGTTGTTCATGTTCTTCTTCGCTTTTGGAGTAGATGAGGATATCATCTATGAAGACGATAACGAACTTATCCAGGTATGGCTTGCATACACGATTCATGAGATCCATAAATACGGCAGGTGCGTTGGTTAAACCGAATGGCATCACGAGAAACTCATAATGACCATAACGGGTTTTGAATGCAGTTTTCATCACATCACTCTCCTTCACCCTCAACTGGTGATAACCGGATCGTAAATCAATCTTAGAGTAAATGCTTGATCCTTGCAGCTAATTGAAAAGATCGTCAATTAAGGGAAGAGGATACCGATTCTTGATCGTCAGTTTGTTGAGTTCACGATAGTTGATACACATGCGGAAGGATCCGTCCTTCTTTTTCACAAACAAAATAGGTGCGCCCTAAGGCGAGAAACTTGGTTGGATAAATCCACGGTCTAGCAGTTCTTGTAATTGGCTCTGCAACTCTTGCATTTCGGAAGGTGCGAGTCGATAAGGTGCGCGAGCTACAGGTGCAGCTCCTGACACTAAATCGATCTGAAACTCCACAGCTCTCGGTGGTGGTAATCCAGGCAATTCTTCTAGAAAGACATCGAAAAATTCGTTCACAATTCGTACGTCATCCACACTCTTCACCTCGGTTTCTAACATTTTCACATGTGCTAAAACAGTAAGACATCCTTTCTTTATGATCTTTTGTGCTTTCATGCAACTAATGAGGTTCAGTTTCGAGCTACATCTCTCTCCGTAAATAATCAGTGGCTCACCGTCTCCGTACGGTATACGAAGAGCTTTATCTCCACATATAATGTCGGCCCTTATCTTGGTCAACCAGTCCATACCGACAATAACGTCAAAGCTTCCCAATTTAATGGGTATCAAGTCAATCTCGAAATCCACATCAGCTATGTTGATAATAGCTCCCTAGCTAATTTGGTCAACTTTCTCAAGTTTTCCATTGGCTACCTCTACAAGCATACTCTCCTTTAAAGGAACTAACGACCAATTTATCTTAGAGCAAAAGTGTCTACATACATAACTTCTATCGGTACTAGTATCAAACAGAACAGAAGCTAATAGATTGTTGATAGTGAATATACCTGTGACCAAGTCGGGGTTCTCACGGGCATCCCTTGCGTTTACATTGAAAGCTCTTCCACGCGGTGGTCCGCCGTCCTTTCGCTTATTGGGACACTCGTTTCTGAAGTGGCCCGTCTATCCACATTCATAGCACTTTCTCGGTCCAGTAGGGTTCGGCTTCCCAGTCATGGTGGTGATCTTGCAGTCTTTGCCAATATGCCCAGTCCTTTTACATTTTTCACAGACCACGTTGCAGTACCCGGTGTGATGCTTGTAGCATCTCTTGCTGAAAGGACCCGTTCATATACATTATAAACAATTCATAATAGTTGATTACATCGCGAGGTATTTGACCTCTATATGATACGTTTTACAAACATTGCATTCGTTTTTAAAAGACAAACTTTCTTTACATCTAAAATCGACGGCATGCATACCATTTCATATTACATCCAACTATAATTGACTTAATATTAATCTTGATGAACTCAACGACTCGAATGCAACGTCTTTCAAAGTATGTCATGAATAACTCCAAGTAATATCCTTAAAATGAGCTAATGCACAGCGGAAGATTTCTTTAATACCTGAGAATAAACATGCTTTAAAGTGTCAACTAAAAGGTTGGTGAGTTCATTAGTTTATCATAATCAACCATTTCCGTAATAGTAATAGACCACAAGATTTCATATACATAAACGTTTTAATAAAAATATTCTAAGTGGTTGAGCACTTGGTAACCATACTTAACATTTAATCAACGTCGCATATTCCCTTTATTATGAAATCTCACTACACTGTACCAAGTGTAGTCACTGAAACGAAGTACTGTGCAACCGTTGAATACTGGTCGTCTAGTCCGGTTGGGGTTGTCAGGCCCGATAGATCTATCAACAGGATTTGCTTTTACAATACCGCATGTAAATGGTAGTTACCAAGCTATTAGGGAAAAATATGCAAAGTGGTACAACTCAACATGAAATATGTTTTTAGTACTTGTGTCCATTTCGTAAAACAGTTATAAAACAGTGCATGTATTCTCAGCCCAAAAATATATATAAAAAGGGAGTAATGAAACTCACAATACTGTATTTCGTAGCAATTATGTATATGACGGCACTGAACAAGTGCAGGGTTTGTCTCGGATTCACGAACCTATATTAAGTATATATATTTATATGTTGGTCAATATCTGTCTAACAATTTAGGTCAAGTCGTAGTGTATCACAATCCTAATGCTCGAGATCGACATGCAAAAGTCAACAAAAGTCAACTTGACCCAAAATAACTTCCAAAATCTATACATGTTTATTATATAACTTATATATAGTCGTTTTATATATTTAAATATATTTATCAGATCTTATTATACTAAATAATACAAGTCATTTATTAATAAATAAAAATTTATATTTAAATTCATATATGATAAAAATATACTTTTATATATATCTCAAGTTATAAAATTAATAAAATTCACTTAATATCATAAAAATATAGTGGTATGTATTATTAATGTAATTATATTACGTGTGGTAAAAATATCTTTGTACGCATATTTATTTGATAAAATAATATTGATAATAATAATAATGATAGTTTCAATAAAAATATTAGTTTTTAGTAATAAAGATAATTTTAGTAATAACATCAACTGATAACAATTATAATAATCATTTTAATAATAATATTAAAATTACTAATAATTCAGTTGACCATATCTTGTAATCCGTTCATCGAACCCACACGATTTTTAAATGAAAAGTTATTAATTTTTCTTTAGCTTTTCAACGACATGCATATCATATACCTTATCTCAGTAGCATATGTATCAAATTCGTGATTTATCATAAACTATTTAACGACGAAACTAAGCATACAAACATGCATAATCATATATACTCGAACACTAGTCAGGGATACACTATTAATATATAAAAGATAAGATATGAATGCTCATGTATCAATATTGTGATTCAATATTGCAGGAAAGTACGTAGACGCAACGAAAATGATAAACATTAGGTTGACCTCACGAGCAATACCCTCGAACAATACCTATAACCTCCATAGCTATAACCCATAATTTCCTTAGCTCTATCCCGTTTGAAAACTTATTTTGAAATCGTCTGAATATAACTCCGTCGTAGTATTTTATGTATACTAATAATATCTTGAAATAATACTAAGTAAATATATATATGTAACTCGATTGAGAGAGTTTAGAGAAATATATTTTCAAGTTTCTATAAAATAATGAAACCTATTGAATTCTATTTATAATAGATTTTTGAATTATTAAAGTGAATTATTAAAGTATGAATTATTAAAGTGAATTATTAAAGTATGAATTATTAAAGTGAATTATTAAAGTATGAATTATTAAAGTGAATTATTAAAGTGAATTATTAAAGTTAAAGTAAAGTAAAAGTAAAGTAAAGTTAAAGTTAAAGTATAGTAAAAGTATAAAACTATGTACGTATAATACGCGTATAAATATATTTAATATTAATTTAAATCGTTATATCATAAAACATTTTAGAAAAGTAGAATTATATATATTCATAATAGGTTTCAAGTTTTTAAATTACAGTCTGTTGGTGAAGCATGGGATAAAGTCCAAAGGTTTAATAAACGTATGAAATCATCTTAATGAAAAATGTCGAGTTACTTAACTTGTCGATATCCAACATCTAAGTTATTTACACTCCACGTTCTTACTTATAGATCACTTTACCATTTTTCAAATATTGTCAAAAATAATAGATTTCTTAAATCACAGTGGACCTCATAACATTGGCCCGTAATCATATCATAATGTATCTGATAATTCAATCATTTGATATTATCTCTTAATTCTGTCGATAAATATATCGAAACAAATACGTTCATGTAAAGTATCATATATCTAATACTTTGTTAATATTTTCAGTTAATATTATATATTATATATACATATCTATATACACATAATTGTTCGTGAATCGTCGAACACGGTCAAAGGGTAATTGATTACATGAATGTAGTTCCAAACTTTTTGAGATTCAACATTACAAATTCTGCTTATCGTGTCGGAAACATATAAAGGTTAGGTTTAAATTTGGTCGAAAATTTTCGGGTCGTTACACTTACACTGTGGCAGACTACCCTTGTAGTTAGAGTTCGAGCTAGGGTTCGGATTGGGGTTGTTTCCCTTGAAACCTTCATGTCGCTTAGCCGGGTTTTGATCATAGACTCTCCCCTTGTTGTTGTCCCACTTACGCTTCTCACTACTACCCGATTCGGATTTAGCCTTTTCCGGTTCATCACTGATAATCTGGTTCATTAAGGTGTGCGCCATGCGCATTGCTTCCGGGACATCAGCTGGCTTAGAAGAGGTGACATTTCCCTTAATGGACTTAGGAAGTCCCCACAAGTACCTTTCCATCCGCTTAAACTTCGGGGTAACCATCGTTGGACACATTAGAGCTAATTCCAGATACCTACGGTTGTAACCATCGAGATCGTTTCCTACCACTTTCAGTCCCCAAAACTCAGTTTTCATCTTCTGTATCTCCGTCCGAGGGCAATATTCCTCAATCATGGCCCCTTTGTATTCCTCCCATGGGGTAGCATACGCCTCATCAATACCCTTTGCTTGAGCCAGTGTGTCCCACCAGGTTAGTGCACCGTCTGACAGCGTACAAGAGGCATACTTGGTTTTGTTCATCTCTGAGCAGTTGCTTACACGGAACATCGATTCTAATTTCTCAAACCACCTAGTGAGACCAACTGGTCCCTCAGTGCCACTAAAGTTGTGGGGCTTGCAACTTTGGAATTCCTTATAAGTACACCCATTACGGATGGGCTGGTTAACTGGTGGGGCTTGTGGGTTCATTTATGCTAAAGCTGCGGCGACTCGTTCAGTGATCATTTCCTTGATTTGGGCTGCTGTGGATGTTGATCTTCCATTGGCCATTGATGTTCTAAACAAAATTTTTGACTCAAGTCAAAATCCAGTATTCAATAAATAATAATACAGTATATGGTAACCAATATGGAATCAACACATCACACGTTTGTTAAGTAATGCAACTAGATACAGATACCATGAAATCATCACACTGTAACGTAAGTAGAACACCGTACAAAGATTAAACAACACTAAGTTCTATTCATTAATAAAAAGTTGCATACATCCGCATAGGTTCATACAATACATAAGTAATACATGAAACTACAAACGGAATTACATAATGAAATCTAATACAAAAGCTCTATGGTGACGGTGGGTAAAGGATGTCCATCATGTGGGACACCTGGTCCTCGAGCTCAGTTACCCGAGCACGGAGGATATCCACCTCTCTCGTCAGTTCCTCGATAGAGGGAGAGGCTGGTGGAGCAGGCGGTGCTGATGGTGCAGGTGGTGCGGGTGGTGCAGACAGTCCGGTACCAGAAGTAGATGCTGTATATCGGGGAGCCTTACGTATGAACGGATCAGCAGAATACGGCACAAGCCGCTTACGGGCGGTAACTCTAGTCCTCAGTCCATGTGCGTTAACGGACGATCTCCCTCCGTTAACCTCAGGAATAACAGTACTGTCGAAATGATACCGCTTCTTTGGCGGGGTAGAGGGTGGCTGCACGGGTGCTTCCTCGGGATCCTCGTCGGAATCCTCATCACTGGAGTCATCAGAGGATGAGTCGTCGGATGATGAGTCGTCGGAATCATCTAGGGGTGGCTGCACGGGTGGCTCTGCTCGGCCGGCTATCATCAGTCGGTATCTGAAAGGCGGGATCGGCACGAGACGTCCATCAGGAAGGCGTCGGCACCAATTGTTATGCTCATTACGGAACGGACCTTCCCCAAGTTCCGCGGGAATCACAGCACCACCGGAATGGTGCTGTGGTTTCGAGGGTCCTGGGACAAGGGGAGCTGGAATCTCCTGTAGGTCCTCGGCTCCATCTGAGGTGATCACTGGGTCGGGTGCATGGCTACTGGCTCCAGAGGATGAAGAGCCAGAGTCACTGGAGGGTGTCGACGACGGGATCTGAGAATCGGCAACAATGGCAGGCGAGGTGGCGGATGAGTCTAAGTCACTCTCCAAAATGATAACGGGCGGGACATCCGACATCTGAACAAGGAAAAAATAACTTTTTCCATGTCAGTAAGTCATAAAGCAAGCACGTATTAGGCAAAGTAACTACGACAGTCTAGATCATCTATAGCAGTAAGTAGCATGGCAATAACGACAAGTATCATGCAATCGAAAGTAGATAATAGAATGCAGTAGTGAAATCATGTAGTAGCATATGGCATATAGCAGTAAAACTAAGCAGCAGCATGCAACAAGTTCTGCAGAAACAAGTAAACTAGCAAGTTGTAGATTAATCCTATTAGTGAATCCTACTAGGGTCTGTCCAGACTCATTAATGCAAGCTAATTCCCTACAACCAATGCTCTGATACCAAATGTGATGCCACGTACAAAACCATCGTGTACGAATCATCAACAACAGGATCATTACAAGGTCAAATACTATATGCTATTTCAAAATAAGTTTGCATTCATGATAAAGGTGACGTTTTAACCTACGTCAAATGTTTAACATCCGAAAGTATGCTTCTACGAATAGCAAGCAAAAATAATAGTACATGACCCATAGGTCGTTACAAATACATTGTTTCAAAAGTAACATTGTTTGAATGCAAATTAAACGTTTCATGCGGTGACATCTCTAATAAACGCAGCGGGTGTCTACAAAGCATGACTAGTACGGCGGAAGCAAGCAAACCTTAAGCACCTGAGAAAAACATGCTTAAAAATGTCAACACAAAGGTTAGTGAGCTATAGTTTAAGTATAACAGTAATGTAAGGTAGGCCACGAGATTTCAGTGCTTCAACAACGTTTCAAAACAGTATGAAAAGTATATGTATAACCGTGGGCACTTGGTAACTAACTTAACGTAAATAACACCCCCTAAAAGTACACTTGGCGAGTGCGTATGTTTACAAAGTATTAAACACCCGTTAAATGCTAGCGCTACTAGCCCGAGTGGGGATGTCAAACCCTATGGATCCATATCTAAGATTCGCGTTCACCGGTTCAAAGACCAATGACTAAACGTTACCGAGCTAAGGGGAAAGTTTATGCCGTTGTATAACCCACACATATATAAAGTTTAAGTACTCGTGCCTAGTATGTAAAATGTAAAATGCGCATGTATTCTCAGTTCCCAAAATAGTTAAAGTAAAAAGGGATGCTATAACTCACAGTGGAAAGTAGTAAAAGTCGATACGCTGGAATAGTAAGCAAGTATTTTGGTCCGGAAGGTCCTCAAACTAAGTCAAAAGTTACTAAGTCAGTAAATTGTTCCCAAAGATTTAAAAGTATGTAAATTAGGTCTTAAGTACCATCATCATTCATCATCAAACAAAAAGTGTAAAGTAAGTTTTAAGTCAAGACTAGGGTTTGAAACAAGGTCTGATTCGTTCAGTCGCCACGACCTCTATACAAACTGAAATGAGGTGAGACCAGTGGCCATGGCTCCGTATATTAGTATCCTAGGTAGTGACCAATTTCTAGAACCAAACTCGTATTTGTTTGACCGTGGTGACTGTTTAAGTGCGAGTAGGTCAGAAATTTCAGCACAACGTTAATAGGGTGTAGTGACTTTCGGGAGGCCATAGATCCTAAACCGTAACTCGGATTAAGACGAGGTCTAAACGGAAAATAATCTAATCGAACCGAAATAACTGAAAATAAACTTTCTAGTAGCCCAGGTAGTCTTATCAGTTCCAGAAACAGTAAGTAAATGTGTTCCGGTGGATTCTTGGTGCTTGATGCTCATCACGGTTCTCATCCTTGATGCGTATAGCTTCAAGTATGCAACTCGTTGATGGGTTTGCATCATATTAAACAAGGTTTGACCATCATAACACTAGTGTAAGTCTAAGATAAGTAGCACAACTCATTTAAGTGTTGTAAGTAGTTTGATGAACCAAAGTTACATCAAGATCTTAGATCCGACACATACATGAGTTCTACTAGTAATATTAAGCTACAAACTTGAAAGTAAACTAAATAATCAAGATCATAAGTTGTAGAACTTAGATCTTAGCTAGATCTTAAAGATCCTAGACTAGAAATTCTAGATCTAGTGTTCTTAAGTTAGATCCTAAGTTACAAAACTTGGATCTACACTTTAATGAAACCATAAGTTATGAAACTTAGATTTTCAACTTGAAAAATGTATGTAAGTTTGTAAGCTTTTTGTAACGACCCGTCAAAATCGCTATTGACGCGGCACGTTAATCATTGATTCCATAGTGAGGTTTTGACCTCTATATGATACGTTTTGATAAAATATTGCATTCATTAAAATAAGTGACTTTCTAAACATAGAAAGTTATAAACATGTGGGCGAGTGCTTAGGTATAAGAAAAACCCCAAAATACATAAGTTTTTAATTTACAGGTTGACATTACAGTCCAATTATTTATTACACAACGCAGTTTTATTTTGAATGCAATAAACTTTGTACAAAGCATGAGAGACTCCATGCAGGCAACAAGCACATCACAGCGGAAGCATTCTAAGGACCTGAGAATAAAACATGCTAAAAAGTCAACACGAATGTTGGTGAGTTATAGGTTTAATTGCTCGAGTAATAAACATATATAAAGATAGACCACAAGATTTCATCAAAAGTTTATCAATAGATTCTACGTAACAGAGCACCCTGGTAACTAAACTTAACGCTATAGTGATAATTACCCCATTCGTTTTAATACACGCAAACCAATGTGTCTTAAACTCAAATAACATACGTCCGTTAAAAGGCTAGCGCTCTAGCTCGGACGGGGATGTCAAGCCCTATGGATCCATATACAATTATTCGCGCCCACCAGTCCATATCCTATGTACTGGCAGCTACTAGTTACCAAAGCTAAGGGATTTTCGGTTTAACTCAGTGTAGAATTTTGTATGTACTTGTGTCTTATTGCGTTTAAAATAAATTGCATGTATTCTCAGCCCAAAAATATTTAAAGTATTTAAAAAGGGAGACTATAACTCACAGTTCAATATTGAGACTCAATATTGTAGGCAAATTGCGTAGACGTAATGATGGTAGACGACTATATGGTTGGCCTTGGATTCAAGAACAATACCCCGAACAATACCCAATATTTCCTTAGCTTAAAGTGGTTTAAAACCCGAATTAAAACACCCTCGAATATACTTTATTATTATTAAACTTAAATTTAAAATTATAATTATAATTTAAATATAAATTTTTATTACTGAAGAAAAAAAATATGTGATAATTCGTCGAGCAAAACAGGCGTATTTATATTACTTTTCCGTTTACTGTAGCTCATGCGATCGCATGAGTTTTCAGTGTTTTTGTCATGCGATCGCATGGCCGCCTTTTCTGTTTTTGTTTGGTAGTTTGTCGACATCAAATAGTGTTACTGTAGCAAATAGTGTTTTACTGTAGCAAATAATCTGCTCAATCGGATGCTGGTTCATCAAATAGCTGGTTGTAGAACACACAGCATCTTGATCATCAGCTGGTTCAGATGAGTGAGCAGCAACAGAAGGTTGCTGATCAATATCAGTAGAATCAGTACCAGCTTGTGATCTCTCAGAACCAGCAGACCTAGGCTCATAGTGTTTTACAGCAACAAATAGTGTACTGTAGCAAATAGTGTTTACTGTAGCAAATCACTGTAGCAAAGTCGTTTTTCACTGTAGCACTGTAGCAAAATACGGTTTCACTGTAGCAAATAGTGGTTTACTGTAGCAAATAGTGGTTTACTGTAGCAAATAGTGTTTTACTGTAGCAAATAGGGTTTTTACTTGTACATATATATATACATACATATAATTGTTCATGAATCGTCGAGAGTAATCAAAGGTAATTGTATATATGAAACAGTTCTAAAATTTTGAGACTCAATCTAACAGACTTTGTTTAGCGTGTTAAAATAATAAATCGTATAGAGAATTGGTTTAAATAAGTCAAAAATTTTCGGGTCATCACAGTACCTCCCCCTTAAAGAAAATTTCGTCCCGAAATTTTGAGTAGTACCTGTTTCATGAGCGATATCAGTGAACAAATGTGGATACTTTTGCTTCATCTGATCTTCACGTTCCCAAGTAAACTCGGGTCCTCGTCTTGCGTTCCAACGAACCCTAACTATCGGTATTTTGCTTTGTTTTAATTGTTTGACCTCACGGTCCATGATTTCAACAGGTTCTTCGATAAAATGGAGTTTATCATTGATTCGTATTTCGTCAAGAGGAATTACGACATCCTCTTCAGCTAAACATTTCTTCAAATTTGACACGTGAAATGTGTTGTGAACACTACTAAGTTCTTGCGGTAGCTTTAATCGATAAGCAACTGTTCCAATTCTTTCGGTGATTTCAAAGGGTCCTACGTACCTAGGACTTAGCTTTCCTCTTTTACCGAATCGTACAACGCCTTTCCAGGGTGACATTTTCAACATGACTTTGTCGCCCACTTGAAATTCTAGCGGTTTTCTTCTTACATCAGCATAACTCTTTTGACGACTCATGGCCGTTTTCAATCGCTGTTGTATTTGAATGATCTTTTCGGTGGTTTCGTGAATAATTTCTGGTCCAGTAAGTTGTCTTTCTCCTACTTCACTCCAACATATAGGAGATCTGCACTTTCTACCGTAAAGTGCTTCAAATGGCGCTGCGTTGATGCTCGTATGATAGCTGTTATTGTATGAAAATTCTGCCAACGGTAAGTGTCGATCCCAACTGGTTCCAAAGTCAATCACGCATGCCCGTAACATGTCTTCCAATGTTTGTATTGTTCTTTCACTTTGACCATCTGTCTGTGGGTGATAAGCGGTGCTCATATCTAATCGAGTTCCCAATGCTTTTTGTAATGACTGCCAGAAACGTGATGTGAATCGAGTGTCGCGATCAGATATGATAGAGATGGGTACACCATGCCTGGAAACTACTTCCTTCAAATATAGGCGTGCTAATTTCTCCATACTGTCTGTCTCCTTTATTGGTAGAAAGTGAGCTGATTTAGTTAGACGATCAACTATCACCCAAATAGTATCATGACTACTTGTAGTCCTTGGCAATTTCGTAATGAAATCCATGGTTATTCTTTCCCATTTCCACTGCGGAATTTCCGGTTGTTGCAGTAATCCTGACGGCTTTTGGTGCTCAGCTTTGACCTTTGCACACGTCAAACATTTGCTTACATAAGTAGCAATTTCTGTCTTCATATTAGGCCACCAATAAAACTTCTTGAGATCGTGGTACATTTTCCCGTTTCCTGGGTGAATTGAGTACCTCGTTTTGTGTGCTTCATCCAGTACTAGTTGCCTTAGGTTACCATGTTTTGGTACCCATATCCTACCAGCAAAATACAGGGTTCCATCGGCTTTTACTTCAAGTTGTTTTTCTAACCCTTTGCTCATTTCGCCTTTTTCGTTTTCTTCTTTTAAAGCTTCTAACTGTGCTGCTTGAATTTGCTTTGTGAGATCGGTACGAATTGTAATATTCAAAGCTCGGACCCTAAGAGGTTTTACTCTTTCTTTTCGACTTAGGGCATCAGCTACAACATTAGCCTTTCCGGGGTGGTAACGGATTTCACAATCGTAATCGTTTAACAGCTCTACCCAGCGACGTTGTCTCATATTGAGTTGTTTTTGATCAAAAATATGCTGAAGACTCTTATGGTCGGTGTACACTGTACACTTGGTGCCATATAGATAGTGTCTCCATATTTTGAGTGCAAAAACTACAGCTCCAAGTTCCAAATCGTGTGTCGTATAGTTCTTTTCATGAATTTTTAGTTGTCGTAAGGCATATGCGATAACTTTTGTGCGCTGCATTAATACACATCCTAAACCTTGGCGTGAAGCATCACAATAGATCACGAAATCATCATTTCCTTCCGGTAATGACAAAATGGGTGCAGACGTTAACTTCTTCTTTAATAACTGGAATGAGGATTCCTGTTCTGTGGACCAATCATACTTCTTTCCCTTTTGAGTCAATGCAGTTAAGGGTTTGGCGATTCTAGAGAAATCTTGAATGAATCTTCGGTAGTAACCAGCAAGACCTAAGAATTGGCGAATTTGTGTTGGAGTCTTCGGGGTTTCCCATTTACTAATGGCTTCGATCTTGGCGGGGTCAACTTTAATTCCATGTTTACTGACAACATGGCCCAAAAATTGTACTTCTTGTAACCAGAAATCACACTTCGAAAATTTTGCGTACAATTCTTCTTTCTTGAGTATCTGCAGTACCAGTCTTAAGTGTTGCTCATGTTCTTCCTTGTTCTTTGAGTAAATCAATATGTCGTCGATAAAAACAATGACAAATTTGTCTAAATACGGTCTACAGATGCGATTCATTAGATCCATGAATACTGCTGGAGCATTAGTCAATCCAAAAGGCATGACTAAAAATTCATAGTGACCGTAACGGGTTCTGAACGCTGTTTTAGGAACATCTTCTTCCTTCACTCTCAGCTGATGATATCCGGAGCGTAGATCAATCTTAGAATAAACACTTGATCCTTGCAATTGATCAAACAAATCATCAATCCTCGGTAATGGGTACCGATTCTTGATCGTTAATTTGTTTAATTCTCGGTAATCTATGCACATTCTCATAGATCCATCCTTCTTCTTGACGAACAGAATAGGAGCACCCCAAGGTGAAAAACTAGGACGAATAAATCCACGGTCCGATAATTCTTGCAACTGGTCTTGTAATTCTTGCATTTCTGAAGGTGCAAGTCTATATGGAGATCGGGCTACAGGTGCAGCTCCTGGTATGAGATCAATCTGGAATTCTACACATCTGTGTGGAGGTAGCCCCGGTAATTCTTCTGGAAATACTCCGGGATATTCTCTTACAACCGGCATGTCATCAATGCTTCTTTCTTCAGAATCGATCTTCTTTACGTGTGCCAGAATAGCATAACAACCTTTTCTTATAAGTTTTTGGGCCTTCATACAGCTGATAAAGTTCAGTTTTGAGTTGTTCTTCTCCCCATAAATCATTAATGACGTTTCATCCTTACGAGGGATGCGAATTGCTTTCTCAGCGCAAACAACTTCCGCTCTTGTTTTGGACATCCAGTCCATGCCAACGATTACGTCAAAACTTCCTAATTCTACGGGTATCAAATCGATTTTGAAGGTTTCACCAGCGAGATTCATTTCGCAACCATGGCAAATTTTATCGGCTTTTATCAGTTTACCATTAGCTAATTCAATAGTATATTTATCGTCTAGAGGTAATGATGCACATTTTAGTTTAAAACTAAAGTCTTTACACATATAACTTCTATCAGCACCCGTATCAAACATAATAGAAGCTAGTTGATTATTAACGGTAAACGTACCCGTGACAAGATTAGGATCCTCACGTGCTTTACTGGCACTAACATTAAATGCCCTCCCACGTGCGGGTTCTTTGTTCTTCTCCTTATCAGGGCATTGATTTATAAAGTGACCAGACTTCCCGCATCCATAACATTTCTTGACATCGGTCGATTTTGTCTTTACTTCAGAAACAGTGGCATAACAATCTTTCGCCACATGTCCTTTCTTGTTGCACTTATCACAGACCACTTGGCAATAGCCTGCATGATGTGTGTAACATCTTTTGCAGAACGGATGAGGTCCCTTATAGTTTGGACTTGCAGTTGCCCCATCTTGTTTACCTTTAAAAGTTTCTTGTTTCTTCAGGTGAGTACTTTTGCCCTTATAGTCTTCCCATTTCCTCTTTCCTTCAGTTGTCTTGACTTCGGTAATTGGTGCCTTAATCGAACTCTCTGTGATCTGGTCCATGAGTTGGTGTGCCATTGTCATGGCTTCCTGCATCGTATTTGGTTTGGACGATGTAACATTTCCTTTGATATTGATCGATAAACCGTCAATATACATTTCTATCTTTCGCTTCTCGTTTGGCACCAATTCGGGACACAACAAGGCTAGTTCCATGAAACGCTTTTCATAGTTATTGAGATTCGCGCCGATAACCTTCAGATTACGTAACTCAGATTCCATTTTTCTGATCTCGTTTCGAGGACAGTACTCCTCGATTAGCATCTTTTTCAGTTCTTCCCAAGAGATATCATATGCCGTATCTATTCCTTCTGCTTTAGCATAATTGTTCCACCAAGTAAGTGCACCATCTTGAAATGTGCACGAAGCATACTTTGACTTGTCTCCGTTCGCACAATTACTGATTTTGAAAACGGACTCCATCTTTTCAAACCATCGGGTTAGACCGACTGGTCCCTCGGTTCCACTAAACGTCTGTGGTTTGCATCCTTGAAAAGTTTTGTATGAGCATCCGTTTCGTGAGTTTGTGTTTACGGCTGCTGCTTTGGCTGCTGCTTCGGCTGTTGCTTTTGCTGCTTCGGTTGCAGCAATTCTTTCATTCACACGTTTCTTGACTAGTTGCTCAAACTCAGCATCCGACATTTGAGACATGTTTCTTCAATAAACACAACAGATATAATTTAATCATATAGAATATTATAGGTAAAATGAGTTGTCAATAGTTAATCGTAGCATATTAATAATATGAACCGATTATTATAAAAGCCTTTTCTTCTTATTAGCATTTTATAATTATTTCTAGGGTATTACCTACCCGTTAAGTTCATACATAATAGCTAGTACCAGGAATTAACTACTAAAATCCTAATAATATTCCACTATGAAAAATTATAGCGAGTTACTACATTATTATGTAATAATAATAAGAAGTAGTAATAATACAAATAATCATTCCATGCATTTATTATTACTAAACCAAAATAATACAACACCATACAATACTGATATTTTACATATGCTTATTTTACATAACAAGATAGAGTAGCACACATAAGCAATAAAACAGCGCATGGAAGATTTATGGTTGCGAGGTCGTTCATTCAGAACTATCAGAAACTTCTTCCAATTTGGTTCTCTCTGCCAATTGTTTGTGTGCACATGGTCCGACAGACATTCTGGCAGTGTATTTTATTTTTAGTTGGGGTTTTGAGGTACCCGTTGCCTCAGTGGGTTTAATACAATAAGGGTGGTTACGGATCGAATGGTCCTGTTCTTTTTTAATAATTAAGGACATTTTATTATTGTGGTTGTTTTTATTATCTATAACAAGTTGGAATTTCTCCTTAGTGATCTCTTTTATTTCATTAGCGAAATCCTCCTCCTTACTGATCTCGTCTGATGACGAACTGTCTGAGTCATGTGTAGGAGAATATGATGACGAACTGCAAGAATATGTACCGGTGGTCATGAACCGAAATCTGCCAGGCGTAATCGGCACAACCCGCCCGTCGGCGGTATATCTGGACCAATGTCCATATTTGTTTAGAAATGGACGATCCTCTTTTACTCCAGGGATCATGGGTCCATGCCAACGATATTGTGGCTCCGGAAAACTAAAGCTGGGTGGAGCTGGAACCTCCTCTGGGTTTACCGGGAGTTGAGATTCCCCGGCTAACACAATTTCTTCTTTAATAGGTATTGGAACGCCCTTTTCAGTTGTGGATAGAATAGATTCAGTGTCCGATTCCGAGTCGTACAAAATGATAGGATTAGAAGAAGTCATCTATCATATAATTGAAACAACAATTACGTTAGCATATAAATATATCACATATAATGTTTTTGACCAAATAATAAGCAAAAATCAGGAAAAACAGATATGGTCATAGTCCAGACTCACTAATGCATCCTAACAATTACCAGTTAAACACAATAATGTAATTTCTGGTTCCCTATGACCTCAAGCTCTGATACCAACTGTAACGACCCGTCAAAATCGCTATTGACGCGGCACGTTAATCATTGATTCCATAGTGAGGTTTTGACCTCTATATGATACGTTTTGATAAAATATTGCATTCATTAAAATAAGTGACTTTCTAAACATAGAAAGTTATAAACATGTGGGCGAGTGCTTAGGTATAAGCAAAACCCCAAAATACATAAGTTTTTAATTTACAGGTTGACATTACAGTCCAATTATTTATTACACAGCGCAGTTTTATTTTGAATGCAATAAACTTTGTACAAAGCATGAGAGACTCCATGCAGGCAACAAGCACATCACAGCGGAAGCATTCTAAGGACCTGAGAATAAAACATGCTAAAAAGTCAACACGAATGTTGGTGAGTTATAGGTTTAATTGCTCGAGTAATAAACATATATAAAGATAGACCACAAGATTTCATCAAAAGTTTATCAATAGATTCTACGTAACAGAGCACCCTGGTAACTAAACTTAACGCTATAGTGATAATTACCCCATTCGTTTTAATACACGCAAACTAACGTGTCTTAAACTCAAATAACATACGTCCGTTAAAAGGCTAGCGCTCTAGCTCGGACGGGGATGTCAAGCCCTATGGATCCATATACAATTATTCGCGCCCACCAGTCCATATCCTATGTACTGGCAGCTACTAGTTACCAAAGCTAAGGGATTTTCGGTTTAACTCAGTGTAGAATTTTGTATGTACTTGTGTCTTATTGCGTTTAAAATAAATTGCATGTATTCTCAGCCCAAAAATATTTAAAGTATTTAAAAAGGGAGACTATAACTCACAGTTCAATATTGAGACTCAATATTGTAGGCAAATTGCGTAGACGTAATGATGGTAGACGACTGTATGGTTGGCCTTGGATTCAAGAACAATACCCCGAACAATACCCAATATTTCCTTAGCTTAAAGTGGTTTAAAACCCGAATTAAAACACCCTCGAATATACTTTATTATTATTAAACTTAAATTTAAAATTATAATTATAATTTAAATATAAATTTTTATTACTGAAGAAAAAAAATATGTGATAATTCGTCGAGCAAAACAGGCGTATTTATATTACTTTTTCGTTTACTGTAGCTCATGCGATCGCATGAGTTTTCAGTGTTTTTGCCATGCGATCGCATGGCCGCCTTTTCTGTTTTTGTTTGGTAGTTTGTCGACATCAAATAGTGTTACTGTAGCAAATAGTGTTTTACTGTGGCAAATAATCTGCTCAATCGGATGCTGGTTCATCAAATAGCTGGTTGTAGAACACACAGCATCTTGATCATCAGCTGGTTCAGATGAGTGAGCAGCAACAGAAGGTTGCTGATCAATATCAGTAGAATCAGTACCAGCTTGTGATCTCTCAGAACCAGCAGACCTAGGCTCATAGTGTTTTACAGCAACAAATAGTGTACTGTAGCAAATAGTGTTTACTGTAGCAAATCACTGTAGCAAAGTCGTTTTTCACTGTAGCACTGTAGCAAAATACGGTTTCACTGTAGCAAATAGTGGTTTACTATAGCAAATAGTGGTTTACTGTAGCAAATAGTGTTTTACTGTAGCAAATAGGGTTTTTACTTGTACATATATATATACATACATATAATTGTTCATGAATCGTCGAGAGTAATCAAAAGTAATTGTATATATGAAACAGTTCTAAAATTTTGAGACTCAATCTAACAGACTTTGTTTAGCGTGTTAAAATAATAAATCGTATAGAGAATTGGTTTAAATAAGTCAAAAATTTTCGGGTCATCACACTTTTATTTACAACAAAATTAGAAGACCATAAGCTATATAAACTTAGATCCAACATAAGTATATGAAGTTATAACTAGAAAGTTATACTTCCATGTTCTTGAACTTATAAAGTTAACTTTTAGTTTCAAGAAATATGAGATCAATATTAACTAGTAATACTTGACCAAATTAACAACATCACAACTTTAAAGTACATAAAATGAAGAGATAAACTAAATCTACAAGTAATAAGTTCATGGTTGTTCATACTTAGAAAGATTCAAGCTAAGGCTTTGATCTTTTAAGAAAGTAAACCTTAAGTTTACAAACATGAACACAAGTATGACTTTAAAACTCATGAACTTTATATCTTTTAAAACATTAAGTGTAGAACCATAAACTAGAAAGTTTAGGTTCTTGTTCTTGGTTCTTTACAAACAAAAGATGAAAGTAACCAAGATTACATGAAGATTCAAGCTAGATAACTTGATCTTTAACAACTACAAACAATCAAACAAGTAACTAAACAAGTAAGAAGTAATTTGATGATGATGATGTATGCTTATGTTTCAGTTTTTAAAGAAAAGAAAGGAGAGAAATATAGTTCATGTTACTTACAATGTAGAGAGAAAATGAGAGAAAAAGAGAAGTGTGTAAGTATGTGTGTGTATGGAATGAGGTATACAAGTGAATAAGTAACACAAAAAGAAAATGGAACTCCCCCTTTACCTACTCCAAAGCCGACGGTCATAGGGACCAAAGAGGAAGGGTTCAAATCTACTTTCTTGTGTTGGAGAATGGTGAGAGCTTGGAATGGCATTAAAGCTAAATGGTATGGGAATATGGTGTAAGTATGCATGTAACTAGATTCCATTCACTAATTAATCTAAGTTAAGCCTTAATAAGTTACTAGTTACAAATGGGTTCCTAATTAATCCATTAAGAGGAGTAGGGTGGGCTTCCAAGTTCATGTTCAAATAATAAAAGCCCAAGTCCAAGTATGTAACAAATTAAATAAATAAGTCCAAGTAATTAACTACTTACACTAATTAATTAAAAATGATTAATATTAATTAATCATGAATGTAAATAATATTTGAAAATATTATTCGTGTAAAGTACGTGTGTCACAAAGACAAATCGGGCATGTAAAGTTAAATACGGTAACAAGTAACACGTATAAGAACACGTTTATTAAAACGCAAGCATTAATAATAAATTATTAATAATTAAACATTAGAAAATCCAGGGTCGTTACAGTTTGTATCTATATTATTTATTTATATATATATATAAACATGTATGTATGGTATGTATTTATCGGGTATATTTTCCCATTATAGCTTCATTATATTATAAACACGTATAGTTTATTATTATTGTTATTATTATTATTATTATTATTATTATTATTATTATTATTATTATTATTATTATTATTATTATTATTATTATTATTATTGTCGATCGTTTTCCCGCCTAAATAATAACATTCATCATGAAGTGTCTTTTTTAAATGTTCATATTTTCATCATGTTTTTATTTAGCCCGATTTAGAGTTTAGGGAAGAAAAAAAATTGTAGACATTAAGTTACTAACACCGCCAAAACCACTTTTAAAATTTATCAACACCGCGGGCTCTTAAACTCAAAAAAACTTTTAAAATTCTTCAATACCACAGGCTCTTAAACTCAATGTCTACAACTTTAAAAAAATTGTAGACATTAAGTTACTAACACCACCCAAAACCATTTTTTAAATTTGTCAACCCCACGGGATCTTAAACTCAAAAGAACTTTTAAAATTCGTCAACACCTCGGGCTCTTGAATTCAAAAAGAATTTTAAAAATTTGTTAATACTACGGACTCTTAAACTCAATTTTTTTAGTTATTATCAACACCACGGGCTCTTAATTATATATATATATATATATATATATATATATATATATATATATATATATATATATATATATATATATATAATATGAGAACGTAATCAGTAAAAGGATGTTAACATTTCACACATATTTCTTATAGCTTCACTATATTTTCCCATTATAAATATAAACATGTATGTATGGTATGTATTTATGGGGTATATTTTTACCATTATAGCTTCACTATATTATAAACACGTATAGTTTATTATTATTATTATTATTATTATTATTATTATTATTATTATTATTATTATTATTATTATTATTATTATTATTATTATTATTATTAATTATATTATTATTATTATTATTGTCGATCGTTTTTCCTCCTAAATAATAACATTCTTCATGAAGTGTCTTTTTTAAATGTTCATATTTTCATCATGTTTTTATTTTGCCCGCTTTAGAGTTTAAGGTTTAGGGAAGAAAAAAATTGTAGACATTAAGTTACTAACACCTCCAAAACCACTTTTAAAATTTATCAACACCGCGGGCTCTTAAACTCAAAAAAGCTTTTAAAATTCTTCAATACCACATGCTCTTAAACTCAATGTCTACAACTTTAAAAATTTTAGACATTAAGTTACTAACACCACCCAAAACCATTTTTCAAGTTTGTCAAAACCACGGGCTCTTAAACTCAAAAGAACTTTTAAAATTCGTAACACCTCGGGCTCTTGAATTCAAAAAGAATTTTAAAAATTTGTTAACACAACGGGCTCTTAAACCCAATTTTTTTTAGTTATTGTCAACACCACGGGCTCTTAAATAATTTTTATAATTTTTCTTTTTTTTAGTATCCCTATTTAATATCAATATGAACTGCAAATTACATTTTTCTGCACGGTTTTTTACATACCCGTGCAACGCACAGGCTCAAAAACCTAGTATATATATATATATATATATATATATATATATATATATATATATATATATATATATATATAATTAAATTAATCTCAATAAAGATAAAAAAGAAAGTATAATATCTATATATGAATAACCGTGTGTATACCTAATGTCAATATTAAATCCTCCAGCAATTCCTATACTGTAAATTATATATATATATATATATATATATATATATATATATATATATATATATATATATATATATATATATATATATATATATATATATATATATATATATATATATATATATATAGGGGCAGGTTCAAACGAGAACCACAAAAAAGGCGAGAACTGCGAGAACCTTTTAAATAAATGATTTATATGCATTTATATTCAACAAATTGAATATAATTGTTATCTAATATTCATATCATTGCAAAACAAATGTTCACAACCACAAATTACATGTTCAATTGTGAATTCTACGACATCTGCACATGTGAACGAGAAATTATATACTTGATTATATTGTTAAATTATAGGTTTTTTCAAACTTTTTTTTGTTCAATCTTACTCTCTATCAACATTTATATGTAATTCAACTTACTTACATGTGAAAATCCTTGTAATTTATTGGTTCTCGCAGTTCTCGCTATTTTTTTTAATTCTCGTTTGAACTTTTGACTATATATATATATATATATATATATATATATATATATATATATATATATATATATATATATATATATATATATATATATATATATAAATCAAAAAGCTTTTTGCTTATGTGTCATTTTCTAATTAAATTGAATTAATTATTAATTATAATTAATATATACATATGGATATAGATTTATATATATATTTATATATTTATATTTATATATATATATATATATATATATATATATATATATATATATATTTATATATATATATATATATATATATATATATATATATATATATATATATATATATATATATATATATATATATATATATATATATAGTGGATGGATCAAATGAGAACTTTTTTGTGTGAGAACCCTGAGAACACAAAAATACACTGAAATTCAAGCAAAAAAAATGGCGGACGAGCAAAAAACAACAAATTCGAGCTAAAATGGAGAAATTCGAGCTAAAAAAAAGGGGGCGGACAAAAATTTTACAATTTTGAAATTCGAACAAAATAATGTAGAACACATGATAGTTGAACAAAAATGTGTTCTACATTTTTGAAATTCGAGTAAAAAAAATGCAGGCGAACAAAAAATGTATAGGCGAACAAAAAAAAGGCGGACGAACAAAAATGTGTTCTACATTTTTGAAATTTGAACAAAAAAATGTAGAACACATGATAGTCGAACAAAAATGTGTTCTACATTTTTGAAATTTGAAAAAAAAAATTTGATCGACTACGATCTTTTTGTTCGGCCGTGTTTTTGAATTTTGCTCGAATTTCCTTTTTATTGCTCGACCGCCACTTTTTTTGCTCGAATTTCAGTGTATTTGGAGTTCTATAGTTCTCACACTAAAAAAGTTGTCACTGGATCCTCTCCATACATATATATATATATATATATATATATATATATATATATATATATATATATATATATATATATATCAATGTATTTGGAGTGTATTTGGAGTTCCTAGAGTTCTCACACTAAAAAAGTTGTCACTGGATTCTCTCCCTATATATATATATATATATATATATATATATATATATATATATATATATATAGGGAGAGGATTCAGTGAGAACTTTTTTAGTGTGTGAGAACTCTAGGAACTCCAAACACTCCAAATACACTGAAATTCGAGCAAAAAAAAAGAATTTTCGAGCAATTTTGGTGAAATTCGAGCAAAACAAACACACGGACGAAAAAAAATTGAGTTGGTCGAGCAAAAAAAAAAACGCGGCCGAACAATTATTTCATAGTTGAGCAATTTTTGTAGCTGGTGAAATGTAGAACATGCATGTAGAACAGAAAAATGTAGAACGGAAAAATGTAGAACATGTTCAAATTTTCAAATTTTTTTCAAATTGGACCTGATTTTCTTCTAATTATAATTTTGTAGAACATAAATAAGTACAAATTTCTCCAAATTAATTCGAATTTCACCATTTTTGTTCGAATTTGGCACGTTCTACATCAAAATCAATTATTATTATTTTGATTTAGTCCAATTAAGAGTTTAAGGTTTAGAGTTTAGGGTTTAGGGTTTTCGGGTTTACTCCGTAAACCCTCAACCCTAAACCCTAAATTCTAAACCGTTCGTGTAAAAAACTCATTTTAAACCCTAAATCTAAACCCTAAACCCTAAAATCTAAACCCTAAAACCCTAAATATAAATCCTAAATCTAAACCGTAACTTAATTTGATGAAAATTGATGTAGAACAAGTGTAGAACAGCATGTTCTACAAGCTGTTCTACATCATGTTCTACATAAAATGTAGAACAAGCAAACAATGCATCTAAAGACCAAAAATAAAAATTGTTCGATTATGGCTATTTTTTATTCGGCCGCGTTATTTTTTTTGCTCGAATACCTAGTTCTCAGAGTTCTCATTCCTAAAAAGTTCTCATTTGATCCTCTACATATAGTATTACAATTAATATTTAATATATAAATATTCATTAACATTCTGTTGACGTAATTAGTTTTTCAAATAAACATATTACCATATATAAACCAAGAAGTTATATAGAACTCCATTTGAAATTATCTACAAGAAGTTATAACATAAGATTTCTGAACATGCGCATAAAGAATTTAATATTAATCTCTATCTCTAACATATATAAATCAAGGGATCGCCTACATGGCATCATCTCCTTGCATCCTATTTTTTCGGCACACAGGGCACACTTACAAAAATCAGAATTTTTTTTAACGTGCTCTTTGCCACGTGTACATGGTTGGTTTCTATCGGTTTCAAAAAAAATTGAATTAGATGGTGTCATTCAATATGTCATGGAGCAGTTATCATCTTTTCAAAAACGGCATCCCTAATTCATCGATTATAATCTTCTTCCACACACAGATCCAAAATTAGGGTTCCAAAATCAAAGTTCAAATCCACCACAATTATCTACAACCAATCGTTTCCTTTAGGATTCTTTCGTGAGAAATCCGTGAAGGATTTACCTTGATTTTGTTGTCTAAATCGATATTTCCGTCATCGCCAAATTCATGGGATCTGATAACAATATCCAGATTAGGTTTGAAATCTATCTGTGGTTACCGACGTTTAATCTTTAATAAATCCAATCTTCTTCCAATATGCTACCAATTCCCAAAATCATCACGACACAATCAATCGCTACAAAACTAAAAGGGTATAAAATTAGGGTTCCTTAAACGCAGATTAGGGTTTTTTGTTTTGGAATCTCAAGTTTCTTCATCTGCTACGCTTGCACTCTTATGCGATTTCTCGCTAATTGAAGCCGCCAGGTTTGTTTTTGCAGTTTCTTCATCTGGATTTTGGAATAAGTAACGTCGCTTTGCAATTGCCATTGTTGTTTGTTTAATTTGTTCGTAATTGGTACTTAATGCGGATTTCGGTTAATTAAACATGTGTATGTGTGTGTAGTTCTTATTATCTTCATAGAGGAGTGTTTTGCGGATGAATAAAAAAATCAATCGCGATTACGAGGTTTGATCATGTTTCTGTGATCAGAAACTTGAAATTCAACGATTCCGTGAAATCAATTATGTGAGTAACCATGCATTTATATTATTATATCTTCACAAACCAATTGATTATAGAGTTTTAGTTTTTCTGTCGAAATAAATTAATGTTGTTTATGAAAAATGAAACTTGATTGTTATTTATGTTTTTGGGGTGTTTTTCACTTCATTTGCTTTTGTGTTCATGTTTTTATTTGATATCATTGTTTTTTCTCCGGTTTTAACTTTAGCTTTAGCTGTTGATTACCTCTGATTCAGCTGTTGAAATACAAAGATAACATTACTCATATGGATATACATAAAGGATTGATTAAAAAATGTTTAGGATCTTCATCAAAAACACAATTTTTTTTATGTTCATATATATATTTTTAATTTCAATCGTTGTTAAATTTATTCAAAATAGATTAATGGCATTCTGGGTTAAAGTTCTCAAAATAGAGATTATAAATTGGTTATGATCAAGTCAAAGATACTATAGAACTCATAGTTGTTGTTGTACATCCACAGCCGTCGTTACATCCACCGCCGTCGCCGCTGCTATTACAACCGTCATAACCGCTGCTTCATTTAGAATTATACATGAAGAAATATAATTATATGGTTCATTAGGTCAATTACGCTTTCACATCCACGTCTATCTCCTTTATGGCAGATTACGCCTCTCACTTTGTTCATCGTCATTGATCGTCAACAAAAAAAACAAGTAATTTAATACCGTTGAAGCTTAAATCAGGTATGTCATCAATATTTGATGTTTGATTTTCTTGATCAGATTAGACTTTTATTAAATGCTTGAATTAATAAAGGAAAAAGTTTCAAGGGTGTTGTCCTTATCCTGGGTATGAAGATGAATTGAGGATGGTATGGATTCTCTGTTAAACACATGCAATAAACCCTCTCTTCTACAAGTTTGAACATTGTAGTGAAAAAATACACAAGAGATTATGACAACCGATTCATTGAAGGTTATCTCCTTATTTTGATATCACCAACCTTTAAATCGTATCAAATATGATTTTTTGTATATGCTTTTAATTCCCCAGTTTAGATTTGTGGTGTTTTTATGCTTTATTTTGATCTTTCGTAATTAAAAATAGTGATCTTCATGAAATATGATAAGTTAGGGATTTTTGATTGCATAGTGTGCATATGGGGAATAGGGATTTTTGATTGCATAGTGTGCATATGGGGAATGTTTTTTCCTTTAATTTATTTCTTAATTGAATTCATTATGAAATCTATATAGTTCTTACAGTTACATATATAATTAAGGGTTGTAAAGATGTCTTCTGGAGTAAATGCTACTCCGTACAATATAAAGTAAAGTCATGGCTTTGGTATTGGTCCTTGAAATATGTTTCTGTTTTTTCTTAAGAAGCTCAACAGTACATCTGATGAAAGATGTTGAGAAGGTTAGTCAATTAGTCAACATGTAATACTGGACCAACAAGTGCAAAGGGTAAGCAGTTCACCAACTATGTTGATGCATACTGTAAGTATTAATTTTGTCACTTATACTATACTATGAACATAGTGAAGTTCGAGTAGAGTTACTTTTATAAAAAATTGTAAAAAGAAGTTTTCATTATTAGACTTAAACTTTCTAATCTGCAATGGTCATAACCTCTTCGAATCTTAATAGTGAAATAGAGATTAAATGTGTTATGTTGCACCATGGTTCGTTTTGTTAGTAGTATATGTCATGTTTTAGACACTTATGTAGTAGATACAAGAATACATGTATAATTGGTCATAACAAATTTACTGTAATTTGGTTGTAATATGTTGTACAGGTACATCGTCTATCAAACTACATTGTAATTTTTCCATACTGATGCAATGAATTTTTGTTTCAGGTCCACATCGACTACGAAATTACTTAATCCTTTAATCATGTCAGTCGTATTCATCTTTAGAGATGGGATTGCCTTCCCCGGTAGAACTATGGTAAGTTGCGATGGGATTTTTGCTTTCAATTTTTTGACCGTGTTTGTTTGATTATCGTGTTTGATGTAAACGGTTGTTTAGTTTATTTTGATTATTGTTTAATTTGTTGTATTATCATAAGTTTGTTTATGCTTTGCAACTACGGATTTGCTACTATGTGACTTTGCTCTTTCTTTGCAGCATTGTGTTCTTACTTGGTGCTCAGGTATAACACTTGATATTGCTTTTTTCGCTTCTTTTTGTCACGAATAATTGTGACTTATTTTTCGTAATGTTGCTGTAACAGGTGCTTTTGGTCTGCCTATTTGTTGAGGCAGTAGGGTATAGTTTGCTATTGCTTTAGTATTGCTAAATTATGAACAATTTTTAGGGTTTGTATCAATTTTGTTGTTAATCGTACCGACTAAAACAGTAGCTGACCGTTTTGTAATTTTGTTTACAGATTTTGCTATCATGATGGATTCAGAAGATGATATGCATGATGCCAACGAAGTTGATTCTTATAATGAAGATTATTGTAGTGGTGATTTCTCACTTTTATTCAATGTTTAATAATTTTTTTTAAAGGTGCTTTAAACTCTTATCTGAATTTGATGTGTTCTATATATAGTTTTTAGTTTTTGTGGTGAAAAGATGGAGAGTCATTTCATGGTTTTGAATCCTAAACATTCAGTTGTTGTAGAAATATATTGAAATCTTATAAACTTGATTACAAGTTTATAAGTGTTAAAAGACGATGCTAAAACAGTGTTATGTTGTAATGCCTTTCTTAATAATGAAATCGCCTATTATTTGTTTACCGAAATAGGTTAATCAAAAAGGGTTATAGAAGTAATAAATGTGACTTACATATGTTTTAAAAAAGGCAGATGAGTAACCTATACCATTATTGTTAATAAGGTTCTGAAGCTCCACTTTTGTGCAGGAAACTGGCGATTCTGCACAAAATGACGACGATTGACATATGCGGTGAGTTCTAAATTCTAACTTAGATAATTATCGTTGCAACATTTTCTTATAATAAAATGGCTTTTTACCTTTTTACTTTTGCTAAAGATTGCTTATTTTAGGGTTTGTTACTAATAAGTTTATTACGGGTAAAATGGGATATCTGATCTGCTATATGCGTCTCTTCTTGAAAGTAGAATATAATTTAGGGACAACTAATATAGGGTGGGTAAAAGCGGGTAAACAATACTTAGATGTATGCAATTTTCTTTTATAAAATTTTGGAAGACTAACAATAAGAAAGGAAGGATGTATATTTAAATTATCGGAAGAGATGGAGCAATTTTCTTTTATAAAATATTGGAATACTTAAATGGCCTGAAGACATTTTCTTATATATAAATTAGCCTTCTTATAACGGTTTATGTCCGAACTGACCTTCAAATTTGAGGGTTATTCTGTAAATCACGTGACTCAAAAAAGTTCAGAAAGATTACATTTTATTCAAGTGTTACTGATTGTACTTCTTAGTAGTTTGGTTCTTTTTAGCCTTTTTTCTATCCATAACTTACCCATTGACTCCATTTAGACCTGAACCTATTATAATATCATGATTGTATGATCATCTTATCATATTAAATCATTCATTATCAAGGAATTCTCGATCTTTCAAGACTAAGTCAGGTACATGTTTATGTTTTTCATTATTATTTATTTATTTATGAATTTAATTATTTGATGGAAAAACATGAATTGGTTATAATCAGCGACCTTATAGGTGACCTTGGGGAAACCTGTGAGTGTGTTGTTTTTGCAGACATCCTGTATATATTTTTTGGACAGAAAGTTGAAAGCGTTTTTAGAGGTGGCCTTCACTGTTGCATCTATTACACCAGAGGTTCAGAATGCTATTCCTTCAGGTTTGTAAGGGAGACTTCATTTTTAACTCATCCTATTTGGTTTGACATGTTTAAAATATGTTGAAGTGACTTGATTACTTTTAGTTGTATATTCAAAATCAAAATGACTAATTTTTTTTTGTTTGTGTAATTAGTAATTTTCATACTTTTTCCTAACTGTTCCTACCATCTTATACTTGATGTTTTATGCCTCAATTAGACATTTAATTTTATTGACATCTTCCTTCACTTTGAGTTAGACTTGCAGATAAAGATTCATGACCAAAGTTTGTGTTTCAAATGTCGGGTGATAACACTGAGATGGTGACCAAAGTTTGTGTTTCATATGTCCTTTGACTCAAAGGTTATGTTTACTATGAATGCTGATGTACATCTCTGCTTCAAAGTTCACTATGATGTACATCAAAGTTCAAAGTTCATATCTTGACAGATTAGAAATAAGGCTATAGAAGTAAATCTCTGATATTTACTTCTCTTGTCTCTATGCATTACATAATCTTTTTGATACTTCGGCCTCTCCAACACTTTGACACACATACACTAACTTTCATTCTTATTATCAGGGTAACAAAATTAGAATAAACGCTAAAGGAAAATTGCAGCAGAACTTGAGAATGAAGTAGTCTTTAGAATGAAGTAGTCCGGACATGAATCTTAGTAACGGTAGATGTATAAACAATGGTTTGCCGCATACAAGGTTTATTGCTTCATAGCGTTTAAGATACTTATTTCTACCATACGTTTAGTTTCTACACAAATCCTACCAATAATGAAGTTTTTTGTTATTATACTTGTATCATACACATGATAGGTGACAATACGAACATTTTTAAATACTTAGAAAACAGTTGAGGTTTAAAAGATTTGTATTGTACTATTTCAATAGTAAAAGTATTAGGAATTTCACATTTGAGGCATGGGCTTTCACTTGCTATAAACAATTGGCGATTACATTGTAAGTGTATTTATCCAAACTGGTTCGGGTTGAAATGGCTCAATAATATTAGTAATGACTATAAACAATTGATTGATAAACAATTGATGGTTACATTGTAAATATATTTATTCAAAACGTTTACGATACTGTATTTTCATTAAATTTGGTTTCAATAAATTTACCAATACTATAAACAAGTGATACAACACCTTAGTATCATACCTAACGTTTTTGAATGCTATAAACAAGTGATAACACTATTTTTTTAGAGATGTCGTGCAACGCACGGGCTCTTAAAATCTATGTATGAACTATAATTTATCAAAGTTTTACTAATGTGTGTTGTTTACAAAAACATATTCTACTAATTCAATCACAATAGTACTTTTGACACTTTTCCTATAATATCGTTATTTCATACATAAGTTTAAAAATCAATAATGTTTGCGGATGAGTCCCGTGCAATGCACGAGCTCATAAATCTAGTAAGTCCATATATAGTTGAATATGCAATCGTATGTGTCACGACCCCATTTCGATCCCGAAATGTGACGTGATAGGTCTCCCAGTTATAGTTAACGATTTCTAAAGACGACAGCGAAAACGTTTTTATTTCAACATAGAAGTACAAGTTTTGAGTTACATGTCGGGACTTAAAAGTAAAGTACAACAATTACAACCAAAATATAACAAAGTACAACACTCAAACATAGTTCATGATGATTTATTTTTAAAAGACATCCCGACGTCCTGACGACATCCCAAAAGCCAACCTGAAAGTATGCGGACTCCTGCTTATGGACCTGAGAAAACACATGCTTAAAAAGGTCAACAATAATGTTGGTGAGATCATAGGTTTAATTATATAATTGTATGGACCATAAGATTTTCATGTACAAACAGTTGTAAATATATTCTAAATAAACATGAGCTCCCGATATCGAACTTAACAATCAAGAACCCGAAATCATGTAGTCTCACTTAGCTAGAGCTACAAAGTCGAAGGTTATGCATCCGCTAGCCTGAAGACTATGCCGGATGTGAGGAGTCACCCTCAAATAGATCTATCCACATTATTCGCGTTTACCATAAACAAGTAATTAACGATATCAGAATCGGGGTTTAAGCTAAGTCATAAACTCAACACAATAGAATATAGTTTTAAGCACTTATGTCCATAATGTAAAACATAAAAGAAGCATGTTTCTCATCCCAAAATAATAAGTTTGCTAAAAGCAAGTAAAATGGGACTATGATACTCACTGGAAATGTTATGCGGTATGAAACTTGGAATTGCGGTTTAAGTACTTTGAAGTACTCCGGGCTCGGGACCTAAATACATAAGTTAAGGTCAGAGGTGTGTTATTACTAAAATTAGTAATACTAATGATTTTATTTATGTTCAAATGTAACATAGTGTAGCGACCCGACCAAATCATGTTTGACGGCGCCGACTACTTAGGTCCCGTTGCGTGGTCATAAGTCTTTAACATGACGTTTGACCAAAATATGTCGCATTCATTTCATAAGTAAAAGGATGTTTCAAGTTTACAAATGTAGTTCAAAAGACTAGTTACATTACAATGTTTAACGTACAAATGAAACCTATGCGACACAATTTAAAGTAGTCAAAAGACGCTCCAACTATGCATGTATACTCGACATCCAAGCAAGTATCAAAAAAAGTGCGGAAGCATGTATCAAGTAGCGTTCAAGGACCTGAGAAAACATATAGAAAACTGTCAACGAAAACGTTGGTGAAATCATAGGTGTTTGTAAACGTTGCATTTGAACCACAAGATTTAATATAATATGATTATCAAAATCATTTGCATTCCAAAGTTGTTATTTGTTTCGCGGGCACCCTTTGCGTAGTGTTAGAACATACACTAGACCAGAAAATATATTTCATCCGCTAACGGTAGCGAACCAACTTAACTGTTTTGCACCCTTTGCGTAGTGTTAGAACATACACTAGACCCGAAAATATATTTCATCCGCTAACGGTAGCTAACCGTCCGAATGAGGCTCGTCAAGCCCATGTGATCACATAATATAAGTTCACGTTTACACCCTGCAAGTGTAACTAATGATAATTGAATTGAGGATTTTCGTTCAAACCCGTACGTGGAATGTTCGTTTTCGTACTTGTGTTCAATGTGTAAAAGTATGATACGTATATGTTTCTCATCCCATAGTTTAAAGCATAAAAGTTTTTTGAAAGATGGGACTATGATCTCACCTTGTGTACACAAGTAAAAAGTACTTCAACAAGTAACGTGTGCAAAGAACAATGCTAGTCGTGACCTAAACAAATAGGTCGTATCAATAACGGTAAACACGATAGGTCAAAGATGTTCAATTAGTCCTATGGCTCGTTACGACTCGATTATCTAGCATGTGAATCAATTTGTCAAGTTTCATGCATGATACAAGTATAGAAACAAGCTAGGAAGGTTGCATAATCATTTGGTTAAGTTTGACAAAAAGTCAAAATTTGGTCGGTCAAAGTCAACACGTTCGGGTCGGGTCCCGAACTATTTTTCTGAGGTTTTTATTCATATATAAGCATGTTAGAATAAGTCTCATGTGAATCGGAGGTCCATAGCGTGCCAAACATTTTTCTTATTTTGACCAAGGAGGTCAGAACCTGGACACGCCTTATGTCGCGCCGCGACATAGGCTTGCCGCGCCGCAGCACATAACGTGTGCTGGTGCCTGGTTAGTTTCAATTGTTCAAGTCTTTTTCGAACTTCGATCAAACACAAATCACAAACCGTAAACACTTATGACACGCATTTTATATCGTTGGAAAGCTAATTTGACAAAGAACACAACTAATCACATTTCATCAACCAAAAACATCATTTGCAATAACCGACTTTCCAACATTTAATGCTCAATTAATACTCAAGTTCATAAATGCACAAAATAGGATTCGGGAATTAAATGCATACATATGACACGCCGTTTCGTAGGTAATCAAGCATACAATACAACTAACTACTTACTAACAATAATTCATAGCATTCAATGCATCAAATATTCATTTCAACTTTATCAAACCCTAACCCAAAATCACCAAAATCACTAATCAAGTTTATGGAGTTTTCTAAAGCAACCTACACATCAAATTGAAGCTAGTGATGTTAGGAACACATTTAATACATGCATTTATGACATTTAACAACATTTAAGCAACCAAATTATCAATCAAACACACCAAACTTTCAAGTTCATGCTAGTTATCAAAAATAACAAGATCGAACATATAAATCATAAATTCATGTTACACTTGAGCCATAGTGTGACAACCCGTAAATTTTCGGCAAAATTTAAACAAAAATCTTTATATGATTTCATTTAACCTCGACTAATTCTGACGATTCACGAACAATTATTTGTAAATAATTACCCATTAATTTGATATATTAATATTATTATTATTAATATCCTTTTTAAACAATATATCAATAATTAATATCTTTATTATCAGTATTGTTATTATGAATAAAAAAAATATTGACAAATATTCTTGGAAAAATAGTAAATCAATTTGTTTATTTTTAAAAAAGTATATAAAAAAATCCTTAAAATAAATGATTTTTTTAATAAAATAAATAAATAAATAAATAAACTACTTTTTTATTAAAAATTATAATGGAAAAACTACTTTTATTATTTTATTTTGTGCATTATCCCATGACCTAACATTTAATACTTTTGAATTTTAAAATCCCATTAAAAATTAAAATATTTCTTTTTCTTTTAATTATTTTATTCTTTTTACCTAATTTTTTCAAGTATAAATACCTCTCATTTCTCATTCAAACTCACATCAAAATTTCTCTCATTCTCTCTTTGAAGAATTACTACTAGTAAGTATTCTTTTCTTACTTTTTTACTTTTTACTTTTTACTTTTCACTTTTTACTATTTACTTCGGTTTATTATTTTTTTACCGAAACATGTAAATAATGTTATAAATTATATGCAATTAAAATAAAAATAAATAACATGTTATAATTAGTAATATATGTTACTAAAAATTATAAAAGTATTTTTATGAATTAATATATAGGAGTTATAATTAAAATCGAATTAATGAATATATATGTATATACGCACCTAACGTGAAGGTTATAATTAAAGATAACGTACAAAGACTACAAACATCACCGCTACTTGTGGCCTAGGGTGATCCTTGTTACCATTATGGGACGCTTGTGGATCTCGAATGCCAAGACTTAGATTCTGGTCAAGAGATCCTGGGCCGCTCGGTAACAATAGATCATTCGAGTGACTTGCATGTTAGCGACGAAGTTTGGGCGAGATTGTACAACATCTTTGTTAAGAATTATAACCCGAACATTCTTAAACTAGAAGCTTACTATAAGTGAAATTTTTTCATAAATAGTAGGTTTCCAAAAATAGAAACTTTTGAGAAATAGGAACTTTTCTCGAAAACCGTCACTGTCAATATAGTTGCTATATTAATAAACATACTTTATGTCAAGTTAGACATTAACTAATCAAACGTTATACCTCAAGGTTGATATCCAGATCACTTACTTGCTTTACTTTCCTTCTTGCGTGGAATACTTCAACTGCTATTTAATGTGAGTTTCATATGATCCCTTTTACTCTTTACATTTTTGGGCTGAGAATACATGCGTAACTTTTATAACTGTTTTACACGTATCAACTATTAAACTGTGATATATTGGGCTATGACCAGCAAGTCCCCAACCGACAAGTATAAACGATAACTTGTTACGGGGCAAACTTGAAAGTCTAGTCTAAATACAAGTACCAACTATTAAACTGTGATATGTTGGGCTTTGACCAGCAATGAAATGTCCCGTTCTTATTGATTAAAAACATTCCATATTAATTGATTTCGTTGCGAGGTTTTGACCTCTATATGAGACGTTTTTCAAAGACTGCATTCATTTTAAAACAAACCATAACCTTTATTTCATCAATAAAGGTTTAAAAAGCTTTACGTAGATTATCAAATAATGATAATCTAAAATATCCTGTTTACACACGACCATTACATAATGGTTTACAATACAAATATGTTACAACAAAATAAGTTTCTTGAATGCAGTTTTTACACAATATCATACAAGCATGGACTCCAAATCTCGTCCTTATTTAAGTATGCGACAGCGGAAGCTCTTAATAATCACCTGAGAATAAACATGCTTAAAACGTCAACAAAAATGTTGGTGAGTTATAGGTTTAACCTATATATATCAA
The DNA here is from genome assembly GCF_046630445.1 of Rutidosis leptorrhynchoides. Lineage (NCBI taxonomy): Eukaryota > Viridiplantae > Streptophyta > Magnoliopsida > Asterales > Asteraceae > Rutidosis > Rutidosis leptorrhynchoides. The sequence continues at coordinate 376,641,439 of NC_092335.1, read as the reverse complement.
ATCATAATAATAGACCACAAGATTTCATATTTCAATACACATCCCATACATAGAGATAAAAATCATTCATATGGTGAACACCTGGTAACCGACATTAACAAGATGCATATATAAGAATATCCCCATCATTCCGGGACACCCTTCGGATATGATATAAATTTCGAAGTACTAAAGCATCCGGTACTTTGGATGGGGTTTGTTAGGCCCAATAGATCTATCTTTAGGATTCGCGTCAATTAGGGTATCTGTTCCCTAATTCTTAGATTACCAGACTTAATAAAAAGGGGCATATTCGATTTTGATAATTCAACCATAGAATGTAGTTTCACGTACTTGTGTCTATTTTGTAAATCATTTATAAAACCTGCATGTATTCTCATCCAAAAAATATTAGATTTTAAAAGTGGGACTATAACTCACTTTCACAGATTTTTACTTTGTCGGGAAGTAAGACTTGGCCACTGGTTGATTCACGAACCTATAACAATATATACATATATATCAAAGTATGTTCAAAATATATTTACAACACTTTTAATATATTTTGATGTTTTAAGTTTATTAAGTCAGCTGTCCTCGTTAGTTACCTACAACTAGTTGTCCACAGTTAGATATACAGAAATAAATCGATAAATATTATCTTGAATCAATCCACAACCCAGTGTATACGTATCTCAGTATTGATCACAACTCAAACTATATATATTTTGGAATCAACCTCAACCCTGTATAGCTAACTCCAACATTCACATATAGAGTGTCTATGGTTGTTCCGAAATATATATAGATGTGTCGACATGATAGGTCGAAACATTGTATACGTGTCTATGGTATCTCAAGATTACATAATATACAATACAAGTTGATTAAGTTATGGTTGGAATAGATTTGTTACCAATTTTCACGTAGCTAAAATGAGAAAAATTATCCAATCTTGTTTTACCCATAACTTCTTCATTTTAAATCCGTTTTGAGTGAATCAAATTGCTATGGTTTCATATTGAACTATATTTTATGAATCTAAACAGAAAAAGTATAGGTTTATAGTCGGAAAAATAAGTTACAAGTCATTTTTGTAAAGGTAGTCATTTCAGTCGAAAGAACGACGTCTAGATGACCATTTTAGAAAACATACTTCCACTTTGAGTTTAACCATAATTTTTGGATATAGTTTCATGTTCATAATAAAAATCATTTTCTCAGAATAACAACTTTTAAATCAAAGTTTATCATAGTTTTTAATTAACTAACCCAAAACAGCCCGCTGTGTTACTACGACGGCGTAAATCCGATTTTACGGTGTTTTTCGTGTTTCCAGGTTTTAAATCATTAAGTTAGCATATCATATAGATATAGAACATGTGTTTAGTTAATTTTAAAAGTCAAGTTAGAAGGATTAACTTTTGTTTGCGAACAAGTTTAGAATTAACTAAACTATGTTCTAGTGATTACGAGTTTAAACCTTCGAATAAGATAGTTTTATATATATGAATTGAATGATGTTATGAACATCATTACTACCTCAAGTTTAGTAGGTAAAACTACTGGAAGTGACAAGAAATGATCTAGCTTCAAAGGATCTTGGATGGCTTGAAAGTTCTTGAAGTAGGATCATGACACAAAAACAAGTTCAAGTAAGATTTTTACTCGAATTAAGATAGTTTATAGTTATAGAAATTGAATCAAAGTTTGAATATGAATATTACCTTGAATAAGAAAGATAACCTACTGTATATAACAAAGGTTTTTTGATCTTAGATGATTACTTGGAATTGATTAGAAAGCTTGGAAGTAAATTAGTAAACTTGAAGGGATTTTTGAAGTGTTCTTGAAGTGTTCTTCCTATGATGATTATAGCTTGATGCTTGAAGTGATTTTTGATGTAGATGATGAATAACTAATGGAAAAATACATTCATAATAGTGTGGGTGTGTTGAGAGAGAATTAGAAAGAGAATTGAAAGTGAAATGGAGTGAATGATGAGTGGTAATTGGTGAGTGGTGAGTGGGGTTAAAAGGAGTTCTAGTTAGTTGACTAGTTCATGGTAGAAGTTAAAATTGATTAGTCATACATGACATAATCAAGAGTGGAATCCCATGCTAGTTCCTATTGGTATATACCCATAGTAAGTATGTTTTGAAGCTGTGTATAATACGGGTAAGAATACGACTAGAATTCTTGATGCAAGAAAAGAATGGGAAAGTAACTGTAACCATTTTCGTTAAGTATGAGTGTTTTGATATATGTCTTGAAGTCTTCCAAAAGTATTTTAATACATCTAAATACACTACATGTATATACATTTTAACTGAGTCGTTAAGTCATCGTTAGTCGTTACATGTAAGTGTTGTTTTGAAACCTTTAAGTTAACGATCTCAAATAATGTTGTTAACCCATTGTTTATTATATCTAATGAGATGTTAAATTATTATATTATCATGATATTATGATATATTAATATATCTTAATATGATATATATACATTTAAATGTCATTACAACGATAATCGTTACATATATGTCTCGTTTCGAAATCCTTAAGTTAGTGGTCTTGTTTATATGTATATAACTCATTGTTAATATACTTATGGAGATACTTACTTATCATAATCTCATGTTAACCATATGTATATCCATATATATATCGTCATGTCGTTTTTACAAGTTTTAACGTTCGTGAATCGCCGGTCAACTTGGGTGGTCAATTGTCTATATGAAACATATTTCAATTAATCAAGTCTTAACAAGTTTGATTGCTTAACATGTTGGAAACATTTAATCATGTAAATATCAATCTCAATTAATATATATAAACATGGAAAATTTCGGGTCACTACAGTACCTACCCGTTAAATAAATTTCGTCTCGAAATTTTAAGCTGTTGAAGGTGTTGACGAATCTTCTGGAAATAGATGCGGGTATTTCTTCTTCATCTGATCTTCATGATCCCAGGTGAACTCGAGTCCTCTACGAGCATTCCATCGAACCTTAACAATTGGTATCTTGTTTTGCTTAAGTCTTTTAACCTCACGATCCATTATTTCGACGGGTTCTTCGATGAATTGGAGTTTTTCGTTGATTTGGATTTCATCTAACGGAATAGTGAGATCTTCTTTAGCAAAACATTTCTTCAAATTTGAGACGTGGAAAGTGTTATGTACAGCCGCGAGTTGTTGAGGTAACTCAAGTCGGTAAGCTACTGGTCCGACACAATCAATAATCTTGAATGGTCCAATATACCTTGGATTTAATTTCCCTCGTTTAACAAATCGAACAATGCCTTTCCAAGGTGCAACTTTAACCATGACCATCTCTCCAATTTCAAATTCTATATCCTTTCTTTTAATGTCAGCGTAGCTCTTTTGTCGACTTTGGGCGGTTTTCAACCGTTGTTGAATTTGGATGATCTTCTCGGTAGTTTCTTGTATAATCTCCGGACCCGTAATATGTCTATCCCCCACTTCACTCCAACAAATCGGAGACCTGCACTTTCTACCATAAAGTGTTTCAAACGGCGCCATCTCAATGCTTGAATGGTAGCTGTTGTTGTAGGAAAATTCTGCTAACGGTAGATGTCGATCCCAACTGTTTCCGAAATCAATAACACATGCTCGTAGCATGTCTTCAAGCGTTTGTATCGTCCTTTCGCTCTGCCCATCAGTTTGTGGATGATAGGCAGTACTCATGTCTAGACGAGTTCCTAATGCTTGCTGTAATGTCTGCCAGAATCTTGAAATAAATCTACCATCCCTATCAGAGATAATAGAGATTGGTATTCCATGTCTGGAGACGACTTCCTTCAAATACAGTCGTGCTAACTTTTCCATCTTATCATCTTCTCTTATTGGCAGGAAGTGTGCTGATTTGATGAGACGATCAACTATTACCCAAATAGTATCAAAACCACTTGCAGTCCTTGGCAATTTAGTGATGAAATCTATGGTAATGTTTTCCCATTTCCATTCCGGGATTTCGGGTTGTTGAAGTAGACCTGATGGTTTCTGATGCTCAGCTTTGACCTTAGAACACGTCAAATATTCTCCTACATATTTAGCAACATCGGCTTTCATACCCGGCCACCAAAAATGTTTCATGAGATCCTTGTACATCTTCCCCGTTCCAGGATGTATTGAGTATCTAGTTTTATGAGCTTCTCTAAGTACCATTTCTCTCATATCTCCAAATTTTGGTACCCAAATCCTTTCAGCCCTATACCGGGTTCCGTCTTCCCGAATATTAAGATGCTTCTCCGATCCCTTGGGTATTTCATCCTTTAAGTTTCCCTCTTTTAAAACTCCTTGTTGCGCCTCCTTTATTTGAGTAGTAAGGTTATTATGAATCATTATATTCATAGATTTTACTCGAATGGGTTCTCTGTCCTTCCTGCTCAAGGCATTGGCTACCACATTTGCCTTTCCCGGGTGGTAACGAATCTCAAAGTCGTAATCATTCAACAATTCAATCCACCTACGCTGCCTCATATTCAGTTGTTTCTGATTAAATATGTATCGAAGACTTTTGTGGTCGGTATATATAATACTTTTGACCCCATATAAGTAGTGCCTCCAAGTCTTTTATGCAAAAACAACCGCGCCTAATTCCAAATCATGCGTCATATAATTTTGTTCGTGAATCTTCAATTGTCTAGACGCATAAGCAATCACCTTCGTTCATTGCATTAATACACAACCGAGACCTTGCTTTGATGCGTCACAATAAATCACAAAATCATCATTCCCTTCAGGCAATGACAATATAGGTGCCGTAGTTAGCTTTTGTAGTGACCCGAACTTTTCCATGTTTATATATATTAATTGAGATTGATGTTTACATGATTAAATGTTTCCAACATGTTAAGCAATCAAACTTGTTAAGACTTGATTAATTGAAATAGGTTTCATATAGACAATTGACCACCCAAGTTGACCGGTGATTCACGAACGTTAAAACTTGTAAAAAAACTATATGATGACATATATATGGTTATATATATAGTTAACATGATATTATGATAAGTAAACATATCATTAATTATATTAACAATGAACTACATATGTAAAAACAAGACTACTAACTTAATGATTTTGAAACGAGACATATATGTAACGTTTATCGTTGTAACGACATTTAATGTATATATATCATATTAAGAGATATTCGTACATCATAATATCATGATAATATAATAATTTAAAATCTCTTTTGTGATTATAAACATTGGGTTAACAACATTTAACAAGATCGTTAACCTAAAGGTTTCAAAACAACACTTACATGTAACGACTAACGATGACTTAACGACTCAGTTAAAATGTATATACATGTAGTGTTTTAATATGTATTTATACACTTTTGAAAGACTTCAATACACTTATCAAAATACTTCTACTTAACAAAAATGCTTACAATTACATTCTCGTTCAGTTTCATCAACAATTCTACTCGTATGCACCCGTATTCGTACTCGTACAATACACAGCTTTTAGATGTATGTACTATTGGTATATACACTCCAATGATCAGCTCTTAGCAGCCCATGTGAGTCACCTAACACATGTGGGAACCATCATTTGGCAACTAGCATGAAATATCTCATAAGATTACAAAAATATGAGTAATCATTCATGACTTATTTACATGAAAACAAAATTACATATCCTTTATATCTAATCCATACACCAACGACCAAAAACACCTACAAACACTTTCATTCTTCAATTTTCTTCATCTAATTGAACTCTCTCAAGTTCTATCTTCAAGTTCTAAGTGTTCTTCATAAATTCCAAAAGTTCTAGTTTCATAAAATCAAGAATACTTTCAAGTTTGCTAGCTCACTTCCAATCTTGTAAGGTGATCATCCAACCTCAAGAAATCTTTGTTTCTTACAGTAGGTTATCATTCTAATACAAGGTAATAATCATATTCAAACTTTGGTTCAATTTCTATAACTATAACAATCTTATTTCAAGTGATGATCTTACTTGAACTTGTTTTCGTGTCATGATTTTGCTTCAAGAACTTTGAGCCATCCAAGGATCCATTGAAGCTAGATCCATTTTTCTCTTTTCCAGTAGGTTCATCCAAGGAACTTAAGGTAGTAATGATGTTCATAACATCATTCGATTCATACATATAAAGCTATCTTATTCGAAGGTTTAAACTTGTAATCACTAGAACATAGTTTAGTTAATTCTAAACTTGTTCGCAAACAAAAGTTAATCCTTCTAACTTGACTTTTAAAATCAACTAAACACATGTTCTATATCTATATGATATGCTAACTTAATGATTTAAAACCTGGAAACACGAAAAACACCGTAAAACCGGATTTACGCCGTCGTAGTAACACCGCGGGCTGTTTTGGGTTAGTTAATTAAAAACTATGATAAACTTTGATTTAAAAGTTGTTATTCTGAGAAAAATGATTTTTATTATGAACATGAAACTATATCCAAAAATTATGGTTAAACTCAAAGTGGAAGTATGTTTTCTAAAATGGTCATCTAGACGTCGTTCTTTCGACTGAAATGACTACCTTTACAAAAACTACTTGTAACTTATTTTTCCGACTAGAAACCTATACTTTTTTTGTTTAGATTCATAAAATAGAGTTCAATATGAAACCATAGCAATTTGATTCACTCAAAACGGATTTAAAATGAAGAAGTTATGGGTAAAACAAGATTGGATAATTTTTCTCATTTTAGCTACGTGAAAATTGGTAACAAATCTATTCCAACCATAACTTAATCAACTTGTATTATATATTATGTAATCTTGAGATACCATAGACACGTATACAATGTTTCGACCTATCATGTCGACACATCTATATATATTTCGGAACAACCATAGACACTCTATATGTGAATGTTGGAGTTAGCTATACAGGGTTGAGGTTGATTCCAAAATATATATAGTTTGAGTTGTGATCAATACTGAGATACGTATACACTGGGTCGTGGATTGATTCAAGATAATATTTATCGATTTATTTCTGTACATCTAACTGTGGACAACTAGTTGTAGGTTACTAACGAGGACAGCTGACTTAATAAACTTAAAACATCAAAATATATTAAAAGTGTTGTAAATATATTTTGAACATACTTTGATATATATGTATATATTGTTATAGGTTCGTGAATCAACCAGTGGCCAAGTCTTACTTCCCGACGAAGTAAAAATCTGTGAAAGTGAGTTATAGTCCCACTTTTAAAATCTAATATTTTTGGGATGAGAATACATGCAGGTTTTATAAATGATTTACAAAATAGACACAAGTACGTGAAACTACATTCTATGGTTGAATTATCGAAATCGAATATGCCCCTTTTTATTAAGTCTGGTAATCTAAGAATTAGGGAACAGACACCCTAATTGACGCGAATCCTAAAGATAGATCTATTGGGCCTAACAAACCCCATCCAAAGTACCGGATGCTTTAGTACTTCGAAATTTATATCATATCCGAAGGGTGTCCCGGAATGATGGGGATATTCTTATATATGCATCTTGTTATTGTCGGTTACCAGGTGTTCACCATATGAATGATTTTTATCTCTATGTATGGGATGTGTATTGAAATATGAAATCTTGTGGTCTATTGTTACGATTTGATATATATAGGTTAAACCTATAACTCACCAACATTTTTGTTGACGTTTTAAGCATGTTTATTCTCAGGTGATTATTAAGAGCTTCCGCTGTCGCATACTTAAATAAGGACAAGATTTGGAGTCCATGCTTGTATGATATTGTGTAAAAACTGCATTCAAGAAACTTATTTTGTTGTAACATATTTGTATTGTAAAACATTATGTAATGGTCGTGTGTAAACAGGATATATTAGATTATCATTATTTGATAATCTACGTAAAGCTTTTTAAACCTTTATTGATGAAATAAAGGTTATGGTTTGTTTAAAAATGAATGCAGTCTTTGAAAAACGTCTCATATAGAGGTCAAAACCTCGCAACGAAATCAATTAATATGGAACGTTTTTAATCAATAAGAACGGGACATTTCAGTTGGTATCCGAGCGTTGGTCTTAGAGAACCAGAAAATTTGCATTAGTGTGTCTTATCGAGTTTGTTAGGATGCATTAGTGAGTCTGGACTTCGACCGTGTTTTCTTTAAAAATGATTGCTTAACATTTTTGTTGGAAACTATATATTTTTAACATATGAATATTATGTGATATATTAATCTCTTAACGTGTTTGATATTATGTGATAGATGTCTACCTCTAGAACAAGTCCCATTGACTCACCTAATAATAATGAAGAGTCAAATGTAAATTGGAATGATTTGTGGACTGATTCACAAGTTCCCGAAGAGGAACCGGAAGAAGAGTCGGAACCGGAAGAAGAATCGGAACCGGAAGAAGAATCGGAACCGGATGAAGAAATAGAACCGGTGGGGGAAATAATAAAACGGTTAAGTAAAAGAAAATCCTCAACCAACCGACCAAAGTTAATTATGGTCAATGGTGTTTCCGCCAAGGAAGCAAAATATTGGGAGGATTACCAATTCTCCGATGAATCGGATTCCGACGAGAATTCCGATGATGTTATAGAAATTACCCCAACTGAATTTAAAAAGGCAAAAGAAAATAATAAGGGAAAGGGCATAAAAATAGAGAAATCTAATTCCAACCCCGATGAACTTTATATGTATCGTCAACCCCCGAAGTCCTTAAGTTGTAACAATGACCCGGGAACCTCTAAACCACCAGGTTTTTCTAAACCAATGTGGACAACGACGGCTCGTATTAGGGAAACATCATATATCCCTAAAAACTTGGCAAAACGAACCAAAACCGAAGAAGAAGAAACGAGCGAGTCGGAATAAGATAGTTGTATTCGTGTGGTGTAATATATGGAATATAGTGTTCTTATGCTTTATGATATATGTAAAAATTGCTTGTATTAATAAGTATTTTTTTTATGAATCTAACTCTTGTCTATTTTACAGTTTAAAAACACAAAATGGATAGACAACCCAATATTTTAAGAGACCTACCCGGAGACATGATTGATGAAATCTTGTCTAGAGTCGGCCAGAATTCTTCGGCACAACTATTTAAGGCGAGATCAGTTTGTAAGACATTCGAAGAACGTTCCAAGAATGTCTTGGTTTATAAGAGACTTTCGTTTGAAAGATGGGGGATATCACATTGGGAAACCCATAAGTTACGATGTGTTTACTTTGACGCATATATTGCGGGGAACCCAAATGCTATTTTACGCAACGGGTTAAGAAATTATTTTGACTCAATATATCCGAATATTGGACTTCGTGATTTAGAAAAAGCGGCTAACATGCAACATAAAGAAGCATGTTATGCTTACGGATTAGTAATGTTCGCTTCTCACCAAAGTGAGAACAAGAACATCGGGCTACAACTATTAAACAAAACGTTTCCACAAGTGACGGAGTCGGTAATTGGGGTAAGAAATGAGGTTTTTAGATTATTACGGGACTGTTGGACATTACGTAACCCTCGTCCCTTTGATGATGTTACAACACGCTGTCTTATCAACGGCCATAACGGTTATGTTGCACAAGACCAAGGATGGGAAGTAGTCCTAGTAAAACCAGAATGCATGACTTGTTTCTGGACGTATGAATTACGTGTCTTTATTGCCTTTGCTGAACGACTTGTGTACTAGCTAGAATTATCTTCACAACTATCTTGTATCAAAGTTATTGTGTGCTATATTTCATGCTTTATGTAAAATAAGCGGTATTGTAAGTTTGTAAAATATTGTATAAAAGCTTGAACGCGAAATATTATTACAATCAGTTTTTCATATAGAATTGTAGTAGTTGAATTGTATATTAGCTACTAAGTATGAACTTAACGGGTAGGTACTACCCGAATTTAAACTTATAAAATGCTAATATGAAGAAAAAGCTTTTATAAATGAGTTCATATTATGCTACGAAATACTATTAACTACTCTTAACATTCTGTATGATTAACTTGTTCCATTTGACTATTTTGAAGGAAATGGCACCGACTACTCGACACACCGTGAATATGAATGAAGAGGAATTCCGTACTTTTCTAGCTTCAAACATAGCCGCAGTACAGGCTGCGCTACATACCAACAATAACCTTGGATCTAGCAGTACAGGAAATCGTGTAGGATGCACCTACAAAGAATTCACTGCCTGCAAACCTTTGGAATTTGATGGAACCGAAGGACCGATCGGATTGAAACGGTGGACCGAGAAGGTCGAATCGGTGTTTGCCATAAGTAAGTGTACTGAAGAGGACAAAGTGAAGTACGCTACGCATACCTTCACAGGTTCTGCGTTAACATGGTGGAATACCTATCTAGAGCAAGTGGGACAAGATGATGCGTACGCACTACCTTGGTCAGCATTCAAGCACTTGATGAACGAGAAGTACCGTCCCAGAACCGAGGTCAATAAGCTCAAGACAGAACTTAGAGGGTTACGAACCCAAGGATTTGATATTACCACGTACGAAAGACGATTCACAGAATTGTGCCTATTGTGTCCGGGAGCATTCGAAGATGAGGAAGAGAAGATCGACGCGTTTGTGAAAGGATTACCGGAAAGAATCCAAGAAGATATAAGTTCACACGAGCCCGCCTCCATACAACAGGCATGTAGAATGGCTCACAAACTAGTGAACCAGATTGAAGAAAGAATTAAAGAACAGACTGCTGAAGAGGCCAATGTGAAGCAAGTCAAAAGAAAGTGGGAGGAAAACGGTGATAAGAATCACCAATACAACAACAACAGCAATTACAACAATAATCGCAACAATTATCCCAACAATCGCAACATCAATCGCAACTACAACAAACGGCCCAACAACAACAACAACAACAATAACAGCAACTACAACAATCATCCCAACAACAATAATAACCGCAACAACAACAACAATCAGAAGCAACTATGCCAAAGGTGTGAAAAGAATCACTCGGGGTTCTGCACCAAATTTTGCAACAAGTGTAAAAGAAATGGTCATAGCGCGGCAAAGTGTGAGGTCTACGGACCAGGGGTTAATAGAACGAAAGGAACAAATGGTGTCGGAACGAGTAATGGCGGAGCAAGTAGTGTCGGAGCAAGTTATGCCAATGTAGTTTGTTATAAATGTGGAAAACCAGGCCACATTATTAGAAATTGCCCGAACCAGGAGAACACGAATGGACAAGGCCGTGGAAGAGTTTTCAATATTAATGCGGTAGAGGCACAGGAAGACCCGGAGCTTGTTACGGGTACGTTTCTTATTGACAATAAATCTGCTTACGTTTTATTTGATTCGGGTGCGGATAGAAGCTATATGAGTAGAGATTTTTGTGCTAAATTAAGTTGTCCATTGACGCCTTTGGATAGTAAATTTTTACTCGAATTAGCAAATGGTAAATTAATTTCAGCAGATAATATATGTCGGAATCGAGAAATTAAACTGGTTAGCGAAACATTTAAGATTGATTTGATACCAGTAGAGTTAGGGAGTTTTGATGTGATAATCGGTATGGACTGGTTGAAAGAAGTGAAAGCGGAGATCGTTTGTTACAAAAATGCAATTCGCATTATACGAGAAAAAGGAAAACCCTTAATGGTGTACGGAGAAAAGGGCAACACGAAGCTACATCTTATTAGTAATTTGAAGGCACAAAAACTAATAAGAAAAGGTTGCTATGCTGTTCTAGCACACGTCGAGAAAGTACAAACTGAAGAAAAGAGCATCAATGATGTTCCCATTGCAAAAGAATTTCCCGATGTATTTCCGAAAGAATTACCGGGATTACCCCCACATCGATCCGTTGAATTTCAAATAGATCTTGTACCAGGAGCTGCACCAATAGCTCGTGCTCCTTACAGACTCGCACCCAGCGAGATGAAAGAACTGCAAAGCCAATTACAAGAACTTTTAGAGCGTGGTTTCATTCGACCAAGCACATCACCGTGGGGAGCTCCTGTTTTGTTTGTCAAGAAGAAAGATGGTACATTCAGGTTGTGTATCGACTACCGAGAGTTGAACAAACTTACCATCAAGAACCGCTACCCACTACCGAGAATCGACGACTTATTTGATCAACTACAAGGCTCGTCTGTTTATTCAAAGATTGACTTACGTTCCGGGTATCATCAAATGCGGGTGAAAGAAGATGATATTCCAAAGACTGCTTTCAGAACACGTTACGGTCATTATGAGTTTATGGTCATGCCGTTTGGTTTAACTAATGCACCAGCTGTGTTCATGGACCTTATGAACCGAGTGTGTGGACCATACCTTGACAAGTTTGTCATTGTTTTCATTGATGACATACTTATTTACTCAAAGAATGACCAAGAACACGGTGAACATTTGAGAAAGGTGTTAGAAGTATTGAGGAAGGAAGAATTGTACGCTAAGTTTTCAAAGTGTGCATTTTGGTTGGAAGAAGTTCAATTCCTCGGTCACATAGTGAACAAAGAAGGTATTAAGGTGGATCCGGCAAAGATAGAAACTGTTGAAAAGTGGGAAACCCCGAAAACTCCGAAACACATACGCCAGTTTTTAGGACTAGCAGGTTACTACAGAAGGTTCATCCAAGACTTTTCCAGAATAGCAAAACCCTTGACTGCATTAACGCATAAAGGGAAGAAATTTGAATGGAATGATGAACAAGAGAAAGCGTTTCAGTTATTGAAGAAAAAGCTAACTACGGCACCTATATTGTCATTGCCTGAAGGGAATGATGATTTTGTGATTTATTGTGACGCATCAAAGCAAGGTCTCGGTTGTGTATTAATGCAACGAACGAAGGTGATTGCTTATGCGTCTAGACAATTGAAGATTCACGAACAAAATTATACGACGCATGATTTGGAATTAGGCGCGGTTGTTTTTGCATTAAAGACTTGGAGGCACTACTTATATGGGGTCAAAAGTATTATATATACCGACCACAAAAGTCTTCAACACATATTTAATCAGAAACAACTGAATATGAGGCAGCGTAGGTGGATTGAATTATTGAATGATTACGATTTTGAGATTCGTTACCACCCGGGGAAGGCAAATGTGGTAGCCGATGCCTTGAGCAGGAAGGATAGAGAACCCATTCGAGTAAAATCTATGAATATAATGATTCATAATAACATTACTACTCAAATAAAGGAGGCGCAACAAGGAGTTTTAAAAGAGGGAAATTTAAAGGATGAAATACCCAAAGGATCGGAGAAACATCTTAATATTCGGGAAGACGGAACCCGGTATAGGGCTGAAAGGATTTGGGTACCAAAATTTGGAGATATGAGAGAAATGGTACTTAGAGAAGCTCATAAAACCAGATACTCAATACATCCTGGAACGGGGAAGATGTACAAGGATCTCAAGAAACATTTTTGGTGGCCGGGTATGAAAGCCGATGTTGCTAAATACGTAGGAGAATGTTTGACGTGTTCTAAGGTCAAAGCTGAGCATCAGAAACCATCAGGTCTACTTCAACAACCCGAAATCCCGGAATGGAAATGGGAAAACATTACCATGGATTTCATCACTAAATTGCCAAGGACTGCAAGTGGTTTTGATACTATTTGGGTAATAGTTGATCGTCTCACCAAATCAGCACACTTCCTACCAATAAGAGAAGATGACAAGATGGAGAAGTTAGCACGACTGTATTTGAAGGAAGTCGTCTCCAGACATGGAATACCAATCTCTATTATCTCTGATAGGGATGGCAGATTTATTTCAAGATTCTGGCAGACATTACAGCAAGCATTAGGAACTCGTCTAGACATGAGTACTGCCTATCATCCACAAACTGATGGGCAGAGCGAAAGGACGATACAAACGCTTGAAGACATGCTACGAGCATGTGTTATTGATTTCGGAAACAGTTGGGATCGACATCTACCGTTAGCAGAATTTTCCTACAACAACAGCTACCATTCAAGCATTGAGATGGCGCCGTTTGAAGCACTTTATGGTAGAAAGTGCAGGTCTCCGATTTGTTGGAGTGAGGTGGGGGATAGACAGATTACGGGTCCGGAGATTATACAAGAAACTACCGAGAAGATCATCCAAATTCAACAACGGTTGAAAACCGCCCAAAGTCGACAAAAGAGCTACGCTGACATTAAAAGAAAAGATATAGAATTTGAAATTGGAGAGATGGTCATGCTTAAAGTTTCACCTTGGAAAGGCGTTGTTCGATTTGGTAAACGAGGGAAATTAAATCCAAGGTATATTGGACCATTCAAGATTATTGATCGTGTCGGACCAGTAGCTTACCGACTTGAGTTACCTCAACAACTCGCGGCTGTACATAACACTTTCCACGTCTCGAATTTGAAGAAATGTTTTGCTAAAGAAGATCTCACTATTCCGTTAGATGAAATCCAAATCAACGAAAAACTCCAATTCATCGAAGAACCCGTCGAAATAATGGATCGTGAGGTTAAAAGACTTAAGCAAAACAAGATACCAATTGTTAAGGTTCGATGGAATGCTCGTAGAGGACCCGAGTTCACCTGGGAGCGTGAAGATCAGATGAAGAAGAAATACCCGCATCTATTTCCAGAAGATTCGTCAACACCTTCAACAGCTTAAAATTTCGGGACGAAATTTATTTAACGGGTAGGTACTGTAGTGACCCGAACTTTTCCATGTTTATATATATTAATTGAGATTGATGTTTACATGATTAAATGTTTCCAACATGTTAAGCAATCAAACTTGTTAAGACTTGATTAATTGAAATAGGTTTCATATAGACAATTGACCACCCAAGTTGACCGGTGATTCACGAACGTTAAAACTTGTAAAAAAACTATATGATGACATATATATGGTTATATATATAGTTAACATGATATTATGATAAGTAAACATATCATTAATTATATTAACAATGAACTACATATGTAAAAACAAGACTACTAACTTAATGATTTTGAAACGAGACATATATGTAACGTTTATCGTTGTAACGACATTTAATGTATATATATCATATTAAGAGATATTCGTACATCATAATATCATGATAATATAATAATTTAAAATCTCTTTTGTGATTATAAACATTGGGTTAACAACATTTAACAAGATCGTTAACCTAAAGGTTTCAAAACAACACTTACATGTAACGACTAACGATGACTTAACGACTCAGTTAAAATGTATATACATGTAGTGTTTTAATATGTATTTATACACTTTTGAAAGACTTCAATACACTTATCAAAATACTTCTACTTAACAAAAATGCTTACAATTACATTCTCGTTCAGTTTCATCAACAATTCTACTCGTATGCACCCGTATTCGTACTCGTACAATACACAGCTTTTAGATGTATGTACTATTGGTATATACACTCCAATGATCAGCTCTTAGCAGCCCATGTGAGTCACCTAACACATGTGGGAACCATCATTTGGCAACTAGCATGAAATATCTCATAAGATTACAAAAATATGAGTAATCATTCATGACTTATTTACATGAAAACAAAATTACATATCCTTTATATCTAATCCATACACCAACGACCAAAAACACCTACAAACACTTTCATTCTTCAATTTTCTTCATCTAATTGAACTCTCTCAAGTTCTATCTTCAAGTTCTAAGTGTTCTTCATAAATTCCAAAAGTTCTAGTTTCATAAAATCAAGAATACTTTCAAGTTTGCTAGCTCACTTCCAATCTTGTAAGGTGATCATCCAACCTCAAGAAATCTTTGTTTCTTACAGTAGGTTATCATTCTAATACAAGGTAATAATCATATTCAAACTTTGGTTCAATTTCTATAACTATAACAATCTTATTTCAAGTGATGATCTTACTTGAACTTGTTTTCGTGTCATGATTTTGCTTCAAGAACTTTGAGCCATCCAAGGATCCATTGAAGCTAGATCCATTTTTCTCTTTTCCAGTAGGTTCATCCAAGGAACTTAAGGTAGTAATGATGTTCATAACATCATTCGATTCATACATATAAAGCTATCTTATTCGAAGGTTTAAACTTGTAATCACTAGAACATAGTTTAGTTAATTCTAAACTTGTTCGCAAACAAAAGTTAATCCTTCTAACTTGACTTTTAAAATCAACTAAACACATGTTCTATATCTATATGATATGCTAACTTAATGATTTAAAACCTGGAAACACGAAAAACACCGTAAAACCGGATTTACGCCGTCGTAGTAACACCGCGGGCTGTTTTGGGTTAGTTAATTAAAAACTATGATAAACTTTGATTTAAAAGTTGTTATTCTGAGAAAATGATTTTTATTATGAACATGAAACTATATCCAAAAATTATGGTTAAACTCAAAGTGGAAGTATGTTTTCTAAAATGGTCATCTAGACGTCGTTCTTTCGACTGAAATGACTACCTTTACAAAAACTACTTGTAACTTATTTTTCCGACTAGAAACCTATACTTTTTTTGTTTAGATTCATAAAATAGAGTTCAATATGAAACCATAGCAATTTGATTCACTCAAAACGGATTTAAAATGAAGAAGTTATGGGTAAAACAAGATTGGATAATTTTTCTCATTTTAGCTACGTGAAAATTGGTAACAAATCTATTCCAACCATAACTTAATCAACTTGTATTATATATTATGTAATCTTGAGATACCATAGACACGTATACAATGTTTCGACCTATCATGTCGACACATCTATATATATTTCGGAACAACCATAGACACTCTATATGTGAATGTTGGAGTTAGCTATACAGGGTTGAGGTTGATTCCAAAATATATATAGTTTGAGTTGTGATCAATACTGAGATACGTATACACTGGGTCGTGGATTGATTCAAGATAATATTTATCGATTTATTTCTGTACATCTAACTGTGGACAACTAGTTGTAGGTTACTAACGAGGACAGCTGACTTAATAAACTTAAAACATCAAAATATATTAAAAGTGTTGTAAATATATTTTGAACATACTTTGATATATATGTATATATTGTTATAGGTTCGTGAATCAACCAGTGGCCAAGTCTTACTTCCCGACGAAGTAAAAATCTGTGAAAGTGAGTTATAGTCCCACTTTTAAAATCTAATATTTTTGGGATGAGAATACATGCAGGTTTTATAAATGATTTACAAAATAGACACAAGTACGTGAAACTACATTCTATGGTTGAATTATCGAAATCGAATATGCCCCTTTTTATTAAGTCTGGTAATCTAAGAATTAGGGAACAGACACCCTAATTGACGCGAATCCTAAAGATAGATCTATTGGGCCTAACAAACCCCATCCAAAGTACCGGATGCTTTAGTACTTCGAAATTTATATCATATCCGAAGGGTGTCCCGGAATGATGGGGATATTCTTATATATGCATCTTGTTATTGTCGGTTACCAGGTGTTCACCATATGAATGATTTTTATCTCTATGTATGGGATGTGTATTGAAATATGAAATCTTGTGGTCTATTGTTACGATTTGATATATATAGGTTAAACCTATAACTCACCAACATTTTTGTTGACGTTTTAAGCATGTTTATTCTCAGGTGATTATTAAGAGCTTCCGCTGTCGCATACTTAAATAAGGACAAGATTTGGAGTCCATGCTTGTATGATATTGTGTAAAAACTGCATTCAAGAAACTTATTTTGTTGTAACATATTTGTATTGTAAAACATTATGTAATGGTCGTGTGTAAACAGGATATATTAGATTATCATTATTTGATAATCTACGTAAAGCTTTTTAAACCTTTATTGATGAAATAAAGGTTATGGTTTGTTTAAAAATGAATGCAGTCTTTGAAAAACGTCTCATATAGAGGTCAAAACCTCGCAACGAAATCAATTAATATGGAACGTTTTTAATCAATAAGAACGGGACATTTCAGCTTTTTCTTCAATAACTGAAACGCTTTCTCTTGTTCATCATTCCATTCAAATTTCTTCCCTTTATGCGTTAATGCAGTCAAGGGTTTTGCTATTCTGGAAAAGTCTTGGATGAACCTTCTGTAGTAACCAGCTAGTCCTAAAAACTGGCGTATGTGTTTCGGAGTTTTTGGGGTTTTCCACTTTTCAACAGTTTCTATCTTTGCTGGATCCACCTTAATACCTTCTTTGTTCACTATGTGACCGAGGAATTGAACTTCTTCCAACCAAAATGCACACTTTGAAAACTTAGCGTACAATTCTTCCTTCCTCAATACTTCTAACACCTTTCTCAAATGTTCACCGTGTTCTTGGTCATTCTTTGAGTAAATAAGTATGTCATCAATGAAAACAATGACAAACTTGTTAAGGTATGGTCCACACACTCGGTTCATGAGGTCCATGAACACAGCTGGTGCATTAGTTAAACCAAACGGCATGACCATAAACTCGTAATGACCGTAACGTGTTCTGAAAGTAGTCTTTGGAATATCATCTTCTTTCACCCGCATTTGATGATACCCGGAACGTAAGTCAATCTTTGAATAAACAGACGAGCCTTGTAGTTGATCAAATAAGTCGTCGATTCTCGGTAGTGGGTAGCGGTTCTTGATGGTAAGTTTGTTCAACTCTCGGTAGTCGATACACAACCTGAATGTACCATCTTTCTTCTTGACAAACAAAACAGGAGCTCCCCACGGTGATGTGCTTGGTCGAATGAAACCACGCTCTAAAAGTTCTTGTAATTGACTTTGCAGTTCTTTCATCTCGCTGGGTGCGAGTCTGTAAGGAGCACGAGCTATTGGTGCAGCTCCTGGTACAAGATCTATTTGAAATTCAACGGATCGATGTGGGGGTAATCCCGGTAATTCTTTCGGAAATACATCGGGAAATTCTTTTGCAATGGGAACATCATTGTTGCTCTTTTCTTCAGTTTGTACTTTCTCGACATGTGCTAGAACAGCATAGCAACCTTTTCTTATTAGTTTTTGTGCCTTCAAATTACTAATAAGATGTAGCTTCGTGTTGCCCTTTTCTCCGTACACCATTAAGGGTTTTCCTTTTTCTCGTATAATGCGAATTGCATTTTTGTAACAAACGATCTCTGCTTTCACTTCTTTCAACCAGTCCATACCGATTATCACATCAAAACTCCCTAACTCTACTGGTATCAAATCAATCTTAAATGTTTTGCTAACCAGTTTAATTTCTCGATTCCGACATATATTATCTGCTGAAATTAATTTACCATTTGCTAATTCGAGTAAAAATTTACTATCCAAAGGCGTCAATGGACAACTTAATTTAGCACAAAAATCTCTACTCATATAGCTTCTATCCGCACCCGAATCAAATAAAACGTAAGCAGATTTATTGTCAATAAGAAACGTACCCGTAACAAGCTCCGGGTCTTCCTGTGCCTCTGCCGTATTAATATTGAAAACTCTTCCGCGGGCTTGTCCATTCGTGTTCTCCTAGTTCGGACAATTTCTAATAATGTGGCCCGGTTTTCCACATTTATAACAAACTACATTGGCATAACTTGCTCCGACACTACTTGCTCCGCCATTACTCGTTCCGACACCATTTGTTCCTTTCGTTCTATTAACCCCTGGTCCGTAGACCTCACATTTCGCCGCGCTATGACCATTTCTTTTACACTTGTTGCAAAATTTGGTGCAGAACCCCAAGTGATACTTTTCACACCTTTGGCATAGCTGCTTCTGATTGTTATTGTTGTTGCGGTTATTATTGTTGTTGGGATGATTGTTGTAGTTGTTGTTGTTGTTGTTGTTGTTGTTGTTGTTGTTGTTGTTGTTGTTGGGCCGTTTGTTGTAGTTGCGATTGATGTTGCGATTGTTTGGATAATTGTTGCGATTATTGTTGTAATTGCTGTTGTTGTTGTATTGGTGATTCTTATCACCGTTTTCCTCCCACTTTCTTTTGACTTGCTTCACATTGGCCTCTTCAGCAGTCTGTTCTTTAATTCTTTCTTCAATCTGGTTCACTAGTTTGTGAGCCATTCTACATGCCTGTTGTATGGAGGCGGGCTCGTGTGAACTTATATCTTCTTGGATTCTTTCCGGTAATCCTTTCACAAACGCGTCGATCTTCTCTTCCTCATCTTCGAATGCTCCCGGACACAATAGGCACAATTCTGTGAATCGTCTTTCGTACGTGGTAATATCAAATCCTTGGGTTCGTAACCCTCTAAGTTCTGTCTTGAGCTTATTGACCTCGGTTCTGGGACGGTACTTCTCGTTCATCAAGTGCTTGAATGCTGACCACGGTAGTGCGTACGCATCGTCTTGTCCCACTTGCTCTAGATAGGTATTCCACCATGTTAACGCAGAACCTGTGAAGGTATGCGTAGTGTACTTCACTTTGTCCTCTTCAGTACACTTACTTATGGCAAACACCGATTCGACCTTCTCGGTCTACCATTTCAATCCGATCGGTCCTTCGGTTCCATCAAATTCCAAAGGTTTGCAGGCAGTGAATTCTTTGTAGGTGCATCCTACACGATTTCCTGTACTGCTAGATCCAAGGTTATTGTTGGTATGTAGCGCAGCCTGTACTGCGGCAATGTTTGAAGCTAGAAAAGTACGGAATTCCTCTTCATTCATATTCACGGTGTGTCAAGTAGTCGGTGCCATTTCCTTCAAAATAATCAAATGGAACAAGTTAATCATACAGAATATTAAGAGTAGTTAATAGTATTTCGTAGCATAATATGAACTCATTTATAAAAGCTTTTTCTTCATATTAGCGTTTTATAAGTTTAAATTCGGGTAGTACCTACCCGTTAAGTTCATACTTAGTAGCTAATATACAATTCAACTACTACAATTCTATATGAAAAACTGATTATAATAATATTTCGCGTTCAAACTTTTATACAATATTTTACAAACTTACAATACCGCTTATTTTACATAAAGCATGAAATATAGCACACAATAACTTTGATACAAGATAGTTGTGAAGATAATTCTAGCTAGTACAGAAGTCGTTCAGCAAAGGCAATAAAGACACGTAATTCATACGTCCAGAAACAAGTCATGTATTCTGGTTTTACTAGGACTACTTCCCATCCTTGGTCTTGTGGAACATAACCATTATGGCCGTTGATAAGACAGCGTGTTGTAACGTCATCAAAGGGACGAGGGTTACGTAATGTCCAACTGTCCCGTAACAATCTAAAAACCTCATTTCTTACCCCAATTACCGACTCCATCACTTGTGGGAACGTTTTGTTTAATAGTTGTAGGCCGATGTTCTTGTTCTCACTTTGGTGAGAAGCGAACATTACTAATCCGTAAGCATAACATGCTTCTTTATGTTGCATGTTAGCCGCTTTTTCTAAATCACGAAGTCCAATATTCGGATATATTGAGTCAAAATAATTTCTTAACCCATTGCGTAAAATAGCATTTGGGTTCCCCGCAATATATGCGTCAAAGTAAACACATCGTAACTTATGGATTTTCCAATGTGATATCCCCCATCTTTCGAACGAAAGCCTTTTATAAACCAAGGCATTCTTGGAACGTTCTTCGAATGTCTTACAAACTGATCTCGCCTTAAATAGTTGTGCCGAAGAATTCTGACCGACTCTAGACAAGATTTCATTAATCATGTCTCCGGGTAGGTCTCTTAAAATATTGAGTTGTCTATCCATTTTGTGTTTTTATACTGTAAAATAGACAAGAGTTAGATTCATAAAAAAAAATACTTATTAATACAAGCAATTTTTACATATATCATAAAGCATAAGCACACTATATTACATATATTACACCACACGAATACAACTACAACTGGTTTAGAAAAACCTGGTGGTTTAGAGGTTCCCGGGTCATTATTACAACTTAAGGACTTCGGGGGTTGACGATACATATAAAGTTCATCGGGGTTGGAATTAGATTTCTCTATTTTTATGCCCTTTCCCTTATTACTTTCTTTTGACTTTTTAAATTCAGTTGGGGTAATTTCTATAACATCATCGGAATTCTCGTCGGAATCCGATTCATCGGAGAATTGGTAATCCTCCCAATATTTTGCTTCCTTGGTGGAAACGCCATTGACCATAATTAACCTTGGTCGGTTGGTTGAGGATTTTCTTTTACTTAATCATTTTATTATTTCCCCCACCGGTTCTATTTCTTCATCCGGTTCCGATTCTTCTTCCGGTTCCGACTCTTCTTCCGGTTCCGACTCTTCTTCCGGTTCCTCTTCGGGAACTTGTGAATCAGTCCACGAATCATTCCAATTTACATTTGACTCTTCATTATTATTAGGTGAGTCAATGGGACTTGTTTTAGAGGTAGACATCTATCACATAATATCAAACGCGTTAAGAGATTAATATATCACATAATATTCACATGTTAAAAATATATAGTTTCCAACAAAATTTGTTAAGCAATCCTTTTTCAAGTAAGCATGGTCGAAGTCCAGACTCACTAATGCATCCTAACAAACTCGATAAGACACACTAATGCAAAATTCTGGTTCTCTAAGACCAACGCTCGGATACCAACTGAAATGTCCCGTTATTATTGATTAAAAACGTTCCATATTAATTGATTTCGTTGCGAGGTTTTGACCTCTATATGAGACGTTTTTCAAAGACTGCATTCATTTTAAAACAAACCATAACCTTTATTTCATCAATAAAGGTTTAAAAAGCTTTACATAGATTGTCAAATAATGATAATCTAAAATATCCTGTTTACACACGACCATTACATAATGGTTTACAATACAAATATGTTACAACAAAATAAGTTTCTTGAATGCAGTTTTTACACAATATCATACAAGCATGGACTCCAAATCTCGTCCATATTTAAGTATGCAATAGCGAAAGCTATTAATAATCACCTGAGAATAAACATGCTTAAAACGTCAACAAAAATGTTGGTGAGTTATAGGTTTAACCTATATATATCAAATCATAATAATAGACTACAAGATTTCATATTTCAATACACATCCCATACATAGAGATAAAAATCATTCATATGGTGAACACCTGGTAACCGAAATTAACAAGATGCATATATAAGAATATCCCCATCATTCCGGGACACCCTTCGGATATGATATAAATTTCGAAGTACTAAAGCATCCGGTACTTTGGATGGGGTTTGTTAGGCCCAATAGATCTATCTTTAGGATTCGCGTCAATTAGGGTGTCTGTTCCCTAATTCTTAGATTACCAGACTTAATAAAAAGGGGCATATTCGATTTCATAATTCAACCATAGAATGTAGTTTCACGTACTTGTGTCTATTTTGTAAATCATTTATAAAACCTGCATGTATTCTCATCCAAAAAATATTAGATTTTAAAAGTGGGACTATAACTCACTTTCACAGATTTTTACTTCGTCGGGAAGTAAGACTTGGCCACTGGTTGATTCACGAACCTATAACAATATATACATATATATCAAAGTATGTTCAAAATATATTTACAACACTTTTAATATATTTTGATGTTTTAAGTTTATTAAGTCAGCTGTCCTCGTTAGTAACCTACAACTAGTTGTCCACAGTTAGATGTATAGAAATAAATCGATAAATATTATCTTGAATCAATCCACGACCCAGTGTATACGTATCTCAGTATTGATCACAACTCAAACTATATATATTTTGGAATCAACCTCAACCCTGTATAGCTAACTCCAACATTCACATATAGAGTGTCTATGGTTGTTCCGAAATATATATAGATGTGTCGACATGATAGGTCGAAATATTGTATACGTGTCTATGGTATCTCAAGATTACATAATATATAATACAAGTTGATTAAGTTATGGTTGGAATAGATTTGTTACCAATTTTCACGTAGCTAAAATGAGAAAAATTATCCAATCTTGTTTTACCCATAACTTCTTCATTTTAAATCCGTTTTAAGTGAATCAAATTGCTATGGTTTCATATTGAACTCTATTTTATGAATCTAAAAAGAAAAAGTATAGGTTTATCGTCGGAAAAATAAGTTACAAGTCGTTTTTGTAAAGGTAGTCATTTCAGTCGAAAGAACGACGTCTAGATGACCATTTTAGAAAACATACTTCCACTTTGAGTTTAACCATAATTTTTGGATATAGTTTCATGTTCATAATAAAAATCATTTTCTCAGAATAACAACTTTTAAATCAAAGTTTATCATAGTTTTTAATTAACTAACCCAAAACAGCCCGCGGTGTTACTACGACGGCGTAAATCCGGTTTTACGGTGTTTTTCGTGTTTCCAGGTTTTAAATCATTAAGTTAGCATATCATATAGATATAAAACATGTGTTTAGTTAATTTTAAAAGTCAAGTTAAAAGGATTAACTTTTGTTTGCGAACAAGTTTAGAATTAACTAAACTATGTTCTAGTGATTACGAGTTTAAACCTTCGAATAAGATAGTTTTATATATATGAATCGAATGATGTTATGAACATCATTACCACCTCAAGTTTAGTAGGTAAACCTACTGGAAGTGACAAGAAATGATCTAGCTTCAAAGGATCTTGGATGGCTTGAAAGTTCTTGAAGTAGGATCATGACACAAAAACAAGTTCAAGTAAGATTTTTACTCGAATTAAGATAGTTTATAGTTATAGAAATTGAATCAAAGTTTGAATATGAATATTACCTTGAATAAGAAAGATAACCTACTGTATATAACAAAGGTTTCTTGATCTTAGATGATTACTTGGAATGGATTAGAAAGCTTGGAAGTAAATTAGTAAACTTGAAGGGATTTTTGAAGTGTTCTTGAAGTGTTCTTCCTATGATGATTATAGCTTGATGCTTGAAGTGATTTTTGATGAAGATGATGATTAACTACTGGAAAAATACGTTTATAATAGTGTGGGTGTGTTGAGAGAGAATTAGAAAGAGAATTGGAAGTGAAATGGAGTGAATGATGAGTGGTAATTGGTGAGTGGTGAGTGGGGTTAAAAGGAGTTCTAGTTAGTTGACTAGTTCATGGTAGAAGTTAAAATTGATTAGTCATACATGACATAATCAAGAGTGGAATCCCATGCTAGTTCCTATTGGTATATACCCATAGTAAGTACGTTTTGAAGCTGTGTATAATACGGGTAAGAATACGACTAGAATTCTTGATGCAAGAAAAGAATGGGAAAGTAACTGTAACCATTTTCGTTAAGTATGAGTGTTTTGATATATGTCTTGAAGTCTTCCAAAAGTATTTTAATACATCTAAATACACTACATGTATATACATTTTAACTGAGTCGTTAAGTCATCGTTAGTCGTTACATGTAAGTGTTGTTTTGAAACCTTTAAGTTAACGATCTCAATTAATGTTGTTAACCCATTGTTTATTATATCTAATTAGATGTTAAATTATTATATTATCATGATATTATGATATATTAATATATCTTAATATGATATATATACATTTAAATGTCGTTACAACGATAATCGTTACATATATGTCTCGTTTCGAAATCCTTAAGTTAGTAGTCTTGTTTATATGTATATAACTCATTGTTAATATACTTATGGAGATACTTACTTATCATAATCTCATGTTAACCATATGTATATCCATATATATATCGTCATGTCGTTTTTACGAGTTTTAACGTTCGTGAATCGCCGGTCAACTTGGGTGGTCAATTGTCTATATGAAACATATTTCAATTAATCAAGTCTTAACAAGTTTGATTGCTTAACATGTTGGAAACATTTAATCATGTAAATATCAATCTCAATTAATATATATAAACATGGAAAAGTTCGGGTCACTACAAGCAAGTCCCCAACCGACAAGTATAAACGATAACTTGTTACGGGGCAAACTTGAAAGTCTAGTCTAAATATCAGTACCAACTGTTAAAACTATGCTATACCCGGCTATGTCCGACTAAGTCCCTACAATGATATTTTTAATTGCTGCGGCATTCTTAATTATTGGGGATAGGCCTATCGGGAGTAACGTCCCCGATACATTTGACTAAGTCTTTGTATTACTTGATAATGAAATTAAACAACAAGGACAGAACAACTTGTCACGGGGCAAACAACGTTTAGTTTAAATATCACGCACTGGCATAACTTTTTGATCCTGCGGGAGATCAACTTGACTGGATCTGAGTGATCTACTTATGAAAAACAAATCTTGTGGTCTAACACTATTACTGAAATCATTATTTATGACAAACCTATGAACTAACTCAACCTCGTGTTGACTTTTTAAGCATGTTTATTCTCAGGTACTTAAATATTGCTTCCGCTGTATATCTACTGCTTTGATGATGATTGCTTGCTATGCTTGGAGTCTTCATTACATATCATATCAATTAAATACATATTTATCTTCCGCTGCAAAACTCAACAAAACATCTCATGTAGAGTCGTTCTCGTTTATACAACTGTGATTTGATATAATTAGTCACAAATACCCCAGGCCCTATTTGGGGGTGTGACAGATTGGTATCAGAGCAGGTTGTTGTAGAGAACCAGGATTGCATTTTATGTGTGCCTTATACAATTAGGTACCTTAGCAATGTAGGACTACAACTTTCCTTGACCGTAGTGCCTTTACTTGTTGCCTTTAACTGTTAAATGCTACACTATACCTTAAAAACTTTACTTATCTTAGAATGCCGATCCAACCTAAGAACTCTGCTCACTTTCCTAAGTATTATCCAATTACGCCAACGCATTTAAATGCGACACCATGATTTCTGAAATTCTTGACATTCCTATGTCACCTATCATGGTTTTGTGTATTACATATGTATTACATGAAATATTATCCATGATTTTTGAAACTCCTACAATTGTTACTATTCATACTCAAACGTATATAACTCCCTGTTATATCACGTACCTATATGCCTTATACCTTTATGCATCGGTTTGCGAACCGGAAAATGTCATTGGGTTATCACAGTATACGAATTGAAAGTCTTTAATAGAAAGATTATTAGATTACATACTTATCATTTTATAATCTCGACACGTCATACTGCTATTATTGGAGTATAGACAAATCATATCTTATCATATCTATCCCAATAGACCTTGTCTACCACTTTTCCTAAATTTCCTCCGTAAATTACGGAAATCTTTTTGCTATAAATACGTATTCAAGGAGACGAATATATCATTTAGTATTCAATACCCATTTCATATCAAACCCTATTCCAAACACATAATATGAATTTCTCGAACTCCTCGAGCTCCAACGGCAGCGTAACCGGAACAAACGAACCAATCAGCCATCATCTATTCTGGATGAATTGGGGATGGGTTCGTTGCCGACTCAATCAATGGAGGCAAGAAGAAGGTGATCCCTTCCATCAATCAAATTCACCTCTTGGCGAAGAACCTGAAGCACTTACCGGCGAACCAGTTCGGAACACCATTTTCTCTCTTCTTTCCAGGGTATCCCGTCATGAATATATAATATCGAAGATTTTAGATCTTATTCACCCTCTTGTTCCAACCGCCAATCATCCCGGAATGGTAGAAGAAGTCAACGAGCTTCGCGCTCGAGTGGTGGCACTGGAGAATACTGTGCGATATCTACAAGCATCAGCTGCACCAGCAGCATAACCAGTACCATCAGCATCACAACCAACAGCATCAGCTTCATCAACAATAACAACATCCGCATCCCACGCCTCAACATCACACTCAGTACCTCAAACATCAAACGCCCATAGATACCAAGGAATATTAGTAATAATGAGCTAAGATGTATTGACTCATTCTTCGTGAAGAATTATATATGTATATCTTATATATATATGATTTGGAACAATAATAAATCTTGTCGTACTAAGCAATTACGTGTGAATCTCAACTAGTATGTACTACTTGGTTAATTCATATCACTAATATGCTATGAAGTACACCCTTCGTTAATGACTTAACAATTGTTAATCACTGCTTCAACACAATAAACTTCATTTCATAATAAATCAAGTGTAACGATGAATGTATTGATTCATAACTTCATTAGCGAAATATTTCGCGACAATTATGAAATCTCTAAGGTTTTGGAGATTATTTACTCTCATTCCAAACCGCAAATCAGATGAGTTTAATATATATTAACTCATTAAATCCATGATTATATCTGAAGAATACATATATGAACGTATATCTTCATAAAGATTGTAAATTCTATTGTACAAACTGTTAATTGTGAAAATATTTTAACGGGTAGGTAATACCCTAGAAATATTTACATGTCACATTAATACACTGTACATTCTTCAATTTCGATTCATAAATCATTAATTATACGCACTACCTTCACAATGATACACAATCATCTTCATACAAAATCAATTACACATTCTGAAATTAATATAACGGAATTCAAGTAAAGCTTTAGCAGGTGTTATCTTCCTAAAGATTACTACATTCATGAATTATATTCATTCGTATTCTGCAATGAATTATCACATCGCCGAAATTATCATTCATCACTTTTAAAATCAATAACGCCTATTCGTTAACCATTAGATCCGTTGACGATTACAATCAGTGTTTAATCATCTAAAAATAAAATTTCTTGAAACCATCTCGGATTGGTAACCAATGATTCAGATATGGTAGCATTAAATGCAGAGGAAACAGAAGAATTTTCCTCGTCATTGAATCTTAGAAATTCTAAGATATCACCGTATCTTTCGTTATAAATATCCTCTATATTTCTGAAGATATCTTTATAACGATTCTTGTCCGCAATTAATTATCTCTTTGCGATAACTTTATCACATCATAAAAGAAACTGTTTTAGTTTCTATATTCAAGTTTAAATTATAAATGTTTTGAAGAAGTGTTGGGAATTGAAGCATGAGTTAGTATAATATAATGACGTCAGGCCAACGTGATTATATTACAGTAAGTCATGCTAAATTTTTAATGGAAGATGATGATTCATAGACTTTATAATCATCATTTGCCATGTTACACGACTCTTACATTTAAACTCTAAAACATATCAAGAAAATATTTTTCTCGAT